>NC_068995.1:49172097-49172746 GCF_001194135.2 Octopus bimaculoides | reverse complement strand
TTTTAACTGGTACTGAAATTAGTCAGGGTGGTGGTGTTGGCGGCGGCAATAGTTGTAGTAGTATTAGTAGTAGATGCAACAGCACCACCGACCCGTTGCTTTTTTGCTGCTGTCAATAACCATCATCATCGTCGTCATCATCATCACCGTCATCATTGGGATTCTATTTATTGTTTCGTTTTGTCAGCAGTGTCTTCTCATTCATTCAGTACGGCAAGCGGCATCTCGGCACAGTAAAAGAAACCGAAGAAGCATGTCTCACCACCACCACCATCGTCGTCGTCGTCGTAACCGTCATCATCGTCGTCACAATCATCATCACTACCACCACCACCACCATCACACACACTCGCACACCCTAAATATAGCTCTTATAGTCGTAGTAGTAGTAGTAGTAGTAGTAGTAGTAAGTAGAAGCAGCAAGTCAAAAGTATTAAAACTATTTAGAAAGCTTGCTTGTTTGTTGTGTGGGTTTTGCTATTGACCCGTTACCACCATCACCACCACCCACCCACCTACCTACCTACCCTGAACACAACACCCACCTACCCAACCATGCAGCAGCAAGAGAAGTACCCTCGACATCCCCCCCACCACCACCATCACGGTCTCTACCTTCATCTATGTTTCGTTCTTTCTTTCACTCTCC
>NC_068995.1:49166327-49171735 GCF_001194135.2 Octopus bimaculoides | reverse complement strand
CACCATCATCATCATCATCATCATCATCATCATAACCGTTACTAACATCATCGTCATCATCATTATTAGCATCATCGCTATTATCAGCATCGTCATCCTCATCACCTACGTCACCATCGCCGGCCGTCATCGTCATCACCGTCATCATCATCATCATCATCATCATCATCATCATCATCGCCGTCATCATCATCATATATATATATATATAAACTGTGTTTCTGTCACCTTTGCTGCTATAACCACCACCACCACCACCTCCACTACCCCACCACACCCCATCATCATCATCATCGTCGTCGTTGTCTTTAAGCAATGTGTGTTTAAAACTATGTTGCTCACCTTTGCTTCTGCAGCTGCCACCACCACCACCACCATCATCATCATCATCATCACCACGAAAATACAAGTGTCGCCACCCACCCACCCATACACAACATCTAACAACATCCACCTCATCATCAACATCATGTTTCCCCGCAGCTTCACCTCTCCACCCTTTCTTTACCAAAAAAAAAACAGCAATCCCCCCCCCCCTTGAAAAACCACTACCATCATCATCATCAACATCACTATTCTGTGCTCACCCTAACTATGCCCCCACCACCACCACCACCACCACGGCAGTGATGGTGGTGGTGGTATGAAGGAAAAGAAAGAGCAGACAGTAAATAGGAGGAGGAGGAGGATTGTGATGATGGTAGGGGTGCGGGTGGGGTACAGTGGGGAGGCAGAGGTTACTATCTTGCTCAAGAACTATTACAGTAAACCTGTTCTTGCATTCCTAAAACATCAGCCAGGTTAGACTAATTGTTGCCCACCCTTCACAGTTGTTGTTGCTGTTGTTGTTGGCTCTCTCTCCCCCTCTTCTCCTCTTACTCTCTCTCCACCACCACCACCTTTCCCTTCCTCTTCACTTCTTTACATCATCTACCTCTCCCCACTTCTCTTATCTATCTCTCATCCACAACCACACTTAACTCCTCTCTTTATTTCTCTCAGTCTTTTAAAAAGTCTCTCATTCACTTTCTCTAACACACACACACACACTCTCTCTCTCTCTCTCTCTCTTTCTCTCCATAATTCTCTTTCTTTTCTCAACACCCTCTCTCTCCCTCCCTCTCTCTCCCTCCCTCTCTCTCTCTCTCTCTCTCTCTCTCTCTCTCTCCTTGACTGTGTACTTACAGTAAGAGATAACATTTTGAATACATTGCCCTAGTTATATACACACACTCAGATAAACAAACATTCACTCCACTCTCTCTCACACACGCACACACAGACACCAGATATATATATACATACATATACACTCTTGCATAATTATACACATACACACAGAGCTCATATACATACTTATATTCATACATAAAGCTTGTAGGCGTGTTGATTGCATATGTGACCTGCTTGCCTGCCTCTAAGTGAACGTGTTCACTTATTATATATACATACATATGTATACATACTTATATATGTATATATACGAATATATATATGCGAATATATACTTCTATATATATGCATATATACTTATTTATATATATATATGTATATACACGTGTGTGTATATACATGTTAATATAAAATGTGTCTATTGCAAGATTGTGTTGGCAAGTGTATTGTGTGTGTATGTGTATATATAACCGACATACAGGGCCCAATTAGATGCATAGACACGTGTGTGTGTGTGTGTGTAGGGGGGTGCACAGAGAGGGGAGAAGTAGAGCCTTTCTTTCTTTATAAGGGAATGTAAGAAAAGTTGGGTGTTTATTTAACTCTAAGCGTTTGACCCAGAACTTCTTTCATAGACCAAAGTAGTTTGTATTCGTGTGTGTGTATGAAGAATATGATGATGTACACTCAAATGTGTGTGTGTATGCACATACATGTGTGTGTATGCACATACATGTGTGTGTATGCACATACATGTGTGTGTATGTATGTATATATTTATATATATAAAGGTGCAGCATGGCTGTGTGGTAAGAAGCTTGCTTCCCAACCATATGGTTCTGGAGTTCAGTTCCACTGCGTGGCACCTTGAGCAAGTGTCTTCTCCTACAGCGTCGGGCTGACCAAAGCCTTGTGAGTGGATTTGGTAGATGGAAACTAAAAGAAGCCTGTCGTATATATTTCTATATATATGATGTATGTATGTATGTATATATTTGTGTGTTTGTCCCTCAACCATCACTTGACAACCGATGGTGGCGTGTTTATGTCTCCATAACTTAGCGGCTCGGCAAAAGAGACTGATAGAATAAAGTACCAGGCATACAAAGGATAAGTCCAGGGTTCGATTTGATGAAACTCTTTTGAGTCGATTTGATATACAGAAAATGAAAGAGCCTGTCATATTTATATCTCTATCTATCTATCTACATATATATATTTGAAGGTTTGGAGGTGATGTACAGAAATTATATAGAAAAAAATTAATTAAGGTACTCAGAAACCTGGATGTTTGTACATTTACAGATTTTCACCTAGGTGAAAAGTGCTTCATTTAATATGTGACATTAATAAAAATCTGTAAATGTACAAACATCCAGGTTTCTGAGTACCTTAATTAATTTTTTTCTATATATATATATATATATATATATATATATATATATATATAAATATATATATATATATAACAAAAGGATTAAGGACCCAAAAAATTGATCAGTGAATTGTTTTCAGCCCCTAATAATCCTTCTTTGTTTGCTTATAGATTTTTTAACTAAATGAAGTTTGTATGTATATATATATATATATAATGTATAATACATGTATGTGTATGTCTGTATAAATATACTCTCATTTCATTTTGTCTTTCTTCTTCTATTACAGATGCCTGCGGTCTCTCAGACATTGCTCACATTGAGGGACTTCAAGAAAAATCACAGTGTGCTCTCGAGGAATATGTGCGAAGTCAGTATCCAAACCAACCAACTCGGTTCGGAAAGTTGCTGTTGCGATTACCTTCTCTACGGACTGTCAGTGCTCAAGTGATTGAACAGCTGTTTTTTGTCCGGTTGGTCGGCAAAACCCCTATTGAGACCCTAATTAGAGATATGCTTTTGAGTGGAGGCTCCTTTAACTGGCCCTACATGGCTATCCAATGACTCTATGATTAGGCATAGTCTTTTTTGTGGTCGAAAAATTGTGAAATAACCTTTTAAAATGACGAAGGAAAGGAATCAAACGCCATTATAATTATTAATATTATTATTATTATAATCATCGTTAATCACTGATGATGATGATGATAATAATAAGTGAAACCAAAAAATTTAATTTTTTTTTTTTGTAAACTAAAAGAAGATATTGACAGCTGTGACATACCGTAACATTGGTGTATTGCGACATATTTTTACGATAAAAACTCGGAGTAATTGTTATTATTATATATAAAGAATTTTAATAATAACTGGGGAGTAGTGAAGTTTATTATAAATAAATATAATATAGATTGAAGACGGATAATTCCGGAAATTAAATTAATAAAATATGTATTATTCCTGGATGTTTGGTGCAAACTGTAACCTTCTTCCATGAAAATATGTTGTACTTTATATAATTTTACATATGTGCATGCATGTGTGTGTACAGACATAAACATGCATGTACATATGAACATTCACACATACATATACAGACGTGTACATGAACAATTTAAATGAAAAATACAAGAGTGACCATCTATATCTACGTAAGAGTCCAAAAGTGATGGAAAATATTTGTAATATATATACATATATAGAATATATATATATATGTGTATATATATATAATGTGTGTATATTTAATGTCAAAGGAAGCGAAAATTGAATGCATTTATATAAATTCATCTGTATTGTTGTTGACTTAATGTGATGTTGTTAATATAGTTATGTGTGCATGCATATATATATATATATATGTATGTATTTATATATATATATATATATATATTATTAGGGGGGTGTATAAAAAAATGTGTTTATATATTGTGTATATATGTGTGCGTACTGTATATAGATTTTCCTGAAACATTCACACAAAGATGTGTATGTGTAAAATATACATACATAAATAAGTATGTATATTAATATATATGTATATACATATATATATATATAATGTATGTATCATTATGCACATACAAGCATGCATGCATGTGCAAACACACACACACACACACACACATACACACATGCACACGCGTGTGTGTTTGTCAGCATAGAAATATATGGGTGTTGCAATAATAAATTAGTAAAGATACAAGTATTTTTTTAAAAAATTAATTAGCATTAGAAAATGAGTTAGCATCATCCTTGACCTTGACGAAAAAATAAAGTGAGTCAGTGACCTTGACCTTTGTGCACCCATTACAAACTGCTGAGCTTTGGCATGGTTGATGTTCAATTGGAACTTCTTGTAGGGTAAGGACTTGCTAGAAAGAAGATAGATGTGCTGGACACACAAGGGAGGGGAAAAAAAAACAAAAAAATCCTTGAGCAATCTGGAGGTCCTAGGGCATAATGTAGACACACACTCAAACATGCACATACATACATACATACATACATGTATATTATGCATGTGTATGTGTATATGTGTGTATATATATGTACGTGTATGTATGTGTATATATATATATATGTGTCTATATATATATATATGTGTGTGTGTGTATATCTATATATATATATGTGTTTATATCTATATATATATATGTGTATATATAAACATATATATATATGTGTCTATATATATATATGTATATGTATATACATATATATGTATATACATATATATGGATATGTGTATGTATATATATGTGTGTGTGTGTGTGTGTGTGTATATATATATATATATATATATATATTGTTAGTGATTTGGAGTTTCTCATGCCAAATTATGGTTTGTATTTTCAACAAGTAATACTGATAATAATAATAATAATAATAATAGTATTAATAACAACAACATCAACATCAACAACAACAACATTATGCCATCATACTTTATTAACAATTAAGAAATAAAGTTTTGTGTCATCATATTAGAAGAAATTTTTATTTTTCTCGTCATTGTCTTGCCCATTTTTATTTTTTATTTTATATTATTACTTTTATTGTTCTAACTATCATCATCATCATTATCCTTATTGTCATCACCTTCATCGTCATCATCATCAAATTCATTATCGGAAATGTCATTCCCATGGACAAAATGAATATAAGGTGGGGCGGTTATAATTTTGTAATTTTTTTTTCTTTTCTTTCAATCTGTGAAAAAAAAAAAAAAAAAACTAATTTCATTTACTCCCGCCCTTCCCCTCCTTGCACCAACCACTACCATGGACCTTATTAGAAATTTCAAACCAGTTCTTTTCCAAAAACTCAAATGGTGTAAAATTTTCTTGACCATCATTT
>NC_068995.1:49162665-49166028 GCF_001194135.2 Octopus bimaculoides | reverse complement strand
TTATTATTATTATTATTATTATCAAGCTGGTGATCGGAGTGTGTAAATTGACAAGAAATTTTTATATAAGGTTTCGATTTAGAACACTTTGAAAATGAGATGTTTGGATCATAGAACCCAGGGTGGTCTTAAGAGTGGTTGGTATGGATGGAAAAGGGTAGATTCTGTTTTGCACAAGTCATCCCAATAGCGCGTGGAGTGTCTGCAGAGAAAGAATCATGATAATATTTTCTAACTAAGCAAAATGGTGAAAAGAAAAATTCTACACCGTCTCCAGTCTAGCAGTGACAGCATGGAAAAAAGCTCTTTGATAAAAAAAAGACTTCAACACTTCAACGTTAAATTGTTTTGATGAAGCCAAGCCCAGGCAAGGTACTTGGAGAATTTTGAAGAATAACCGAAAGCCGAACAAAGAGGAACCAATCTTTGAAAGAATTTCAACTGATTTTATTGTCCAAAAACAATTAAGTTGTTGAGTGATGTGACATCGTTGAGTGATCTGACATGCTGAGTGATGTGGTAGTCATGCTTTGCTGGAAGGTAAAGACAGATAGTGTGAGAGGTAAGTTGGGGACTTTAAACCAAAGAAGCTTAGGAAAGTGGGAGTTCTAGGAGCTTATTTATCAAATGTGGGGCAGTCGCATGAAGAATGCCATGAAATTACACAAATAACACCAGTGACTCTGGCTGAAACAATTACAATCATGAGATGATAATTTCACAGTGGAATGGTTAGTAGAAGAATGTTATAAAACAGTGCTAGTAAGTACTCCTGTACATTATAGAAATGTATTAACCATGGCCCAGTTGGAGCTCCTCTGATGATGGTATGGCTGAAACGAGGTCATATTCTAAAAGGTAGAAAGTTGGTGAAAACACGACAATACCATTTAAAATGTGACTTAGTTATTCAATGTGGCACGGTGGTTCCTGTTTTTATCTATTTTTCTAACTTTGACTACATAAGAAATGCAAATGAAAGCATGCAATGGCTTGGAATAAAATGCAGTTAACTTCTCCAACATGTAGCATTGAAGAAACCTTTGTTCATTCTGTAACATTGGCTCTTCGTGAACTGATGCAATGAAAGCAACGAGATGGAAGTAATGCTGTAATGTTACCAGTGGATGAATATCACAACAGAACTCATCACAGCTGTTAACTTTACTCTTAGCAACAATACAACAAGTAACATCATCCATTCAATGATCTTTCCAGCTGTGGCCAAAATCCCATCTAAAAAGCTTAACCATCTGAAAGGTGAAAGGAAATTTGTTGAGAAGATGATAAACTTCATTGCTGCTTTGATAAAGAGTGAGATGTCAGAAACAGGAGAAGTGACCCTCGTAGAAACACCAGTGGCTGCTTTTGGGTATACAGTGGGGAGTGAGAGATTGGCAATTGTAAAATGATTCAGATCAGATAATATTTAGGCATCATTTTTTTAAAACAAAGACTTCAAAAGAACCCACACAAAAATGGCCAAGAAAAGTTAACCATAGCATACAATGGCTAAAAAAGCCTGGTATATATATATATATATATATATATAATTATACACACACATATATATATACATATATATATATATCTATATCTACATATGTATAGTTGAAATTTATAGAAAAACAGAAGACGAAGACAAGTGTATGAACAACAAGCAAGTGTATTAGTTTAACACTCAGAGAGTAATAAGACAAAATAAACGCATAGAGAATATATATGTATATGTGTGTATATATATACGTATATGTATAATTCTAAAATGAGAATATTAATGACTGTGACTTTGGGGTTCCCAGTTAAGCCATTATCATACTACTGACAATGGTTAATTGATAAAAACTTCGAAGTCACTCTCAACAATATATTTGCTTATGAATAATAAATTTGTCAGATTAATGTAAAATAGTTTTTATTATAACTGAGCATAAAAACATTTATACGTATATGTGTGTTTGTATATAGGCACATGTGCATACATACATATATATATACACACATGCACACACCCACACGTACATTATAAATCTATGTCTTAGTTGAAGGTGTGCAGCATTTGTCCAAGTTTGTTTCAAAACACAGAGAAAGAAAAGAAAAACCATTTTGTAAATATAATGGTAGGGGAGATTATAAGAAATGATGTTTTAATCAGTTGTAAGGAAATTATGATGATGATGAGGTGGATTGCAAATGTAATGAAAAAACTTTTCTATCTTCCAAAAATCTATTGAGGTCTTAGATGTGAAGGTGGTGGAAGTGGTGAGGAGGAACAGAAGGATTTCAGCCAGGCGCTATGTAGAATTTTTTTTTTTTTTTTTTTTTTTTTTTTTTTTTTTTTTTTTTTTTTTTTTTTTTCACATATGTTAGATGATATTTAAAATACTAACCCATTGTGAGGAGAGAATTGCTTTGGGGATCGAAAGCATAGGCTATATTCTCAAAAAAAAAATTTTGGCAGGGTTGACATTTTTTCTTTTACACATTTTCAGCACCACCACCACCACCAACACCACTACTACTAATACTATGATGATGATGATGATAATAATAACAATAATGCCAACTGAGTACCAAAAGATTATAGGGAGTATTCAGCTGGCAAACAGTACTTGGAACAGCTCGTGTGTTGAGGAAAATGTTGCGTACCTAAGCTGCGGGATGGAGCAGAGATATGACATAGGTAAATCTAGAGAAGTTACGTGAATAAATTATAATAATGATAAAAGTAAATTGAGTGTAACAGCGGGATTCCAATGGTTTGACATACAAAAGGGTAGAAATGATAAAGAAATAGTCCCAACCGTTCTTAAAGACCGAGAAGAATCGAGAATTTTTTACAAACTTCAGAGCAAAGAATTATTTTGTTAGTTGAGATGCAGAATGCTGTTGACATTCGAAGGATAAAGCTTCCATATAATTTAATAATAATAACAATCATACCACAAAACTCTACTACTACTACTACTACTACTACTACTACTATTAATAATAATAATAATAGCATTTATTATTTATATAAAAAGGATGCGTCCATGACTAGAAGTAATGCTACATGTGATGTAATATGCAGGTGGTAAAATGCATGTAACAAACGCGCACATATTATCACATACGTTGAGTCATTCCGCAACATGCACACACAAACACACGCAGATGTTTTTGCTCATATTGTGAGGTAGATTTCACACATAGACATGAGAGGATATGTGCATACATATGTATGTGTATGTATGTATATATGTATACATATATGTATATATATATATATATATATATGTGTGTGTATATATATGTGTATATATATATATATATGTGTATATATATGTGTATATGTATATATATGTATATATATATATATAT
>NC_068995.1:49161387-49161822 GCF_001194135.2 Octopus bimaculoides | reverse complement strand
AATTTTTCTTTTATTTCTATATTTGTTTGTTCGTGTTTTTGTTGGTAATTTCCTTGTTTTGTGTGTTTTTTAATTTAATTTTTTTATTTATTTATTATTTTTTTTTTTTTTTTTTGTTTTGTTGTTCCTCAACTTTTGGAAATCTTTGAAGATAGGTCAAAGAATAACTCTTGGTGTAGCATTTAAAACGAACCAAACTGATAATGTAACTTGATGTGTAAGTACTGAACAATATGTGTGTGTACACGCACACACACACACACACACACAAACACACGCACACACACACACTCACACACACACATATGTACATACATATATATATATATATATATACACATGTATATGCATATATACACATATATACATATATATACACATATCTATCTATCTATATGTGTAAATATATATATATATATATATATATATATATAT
>NC_068995.1:49159357-49161275 GCF_001194135.2 Octopus bimaculoides | reverse complement strand
TATATATATATATATATATATATATATATATATATATATATATATATATATTTATATATGTATATATATGTACATCCAAAATGATGAACATGAGCATTGACAGTCCACCTCTTCACTACATTCAATAAATGTCTGCCTAAATGGTATGAACAGAGTGAGATTCCTTCTTCGCAAAATATTCCAATAGGAATCAGCAGAAGAAATATTCTGCTGTTTTACAAAATATATATGAGAGCACTGACTTTTTTTACCGATTCCAGACAAGTTGTGTTTTTTCTTTGAATTCCTTCGATAAAATATATATATATGTGTGAATGTATATATGTATAATATACATATGTATGTGTATTGTGTATATATATATGTATATGTATGCATACCTGTTTATGTATATGTACATATAGGTGTATATATATATATAAATATATATATGTATAATTACATGCCTATGTATACATATATGTGTATATGTATACATGTATATTTATATATACATATAAATATATATGTGTATATATATGTATGTGCATAACATGGATAGAAGTTCATCACAGTGATATATAAGTACATGTATGTATAATACACTGCAGAAATTCTATCTGTTTATCTGCATGTGTGTATATTTTATGCATACACGTATGCAGTGAGTAGAGCAGCGCATATGGATAATCTTGGCTTAAAGATAATCCTTTATATTTTTCCAGCTTGCAAAAGAGATCACGGTAGCCGCGGCTCTAATCAAAATTCTTGTATTTCTCTCTTTCTACTGCTGAATATGTTTAAAAGAAAGATGGTGACGACAGAATCACTTACAATAACGGTCATTATTTTTTGTACACTTAAAAAACATTACATATACATATATATATATATATACATGTGTTTGTGTATGTATGTATATATATTTTTACATATATGTATATATATATATATATATATATATATATGTATGTATATATATAACAAATATATAATGTATGCATGTATATGTCAATATATATGCATATAAAAACTGGCAAGTTTGGAAAAACGTACTGATGGTTAAATAGTTTTTTTTTTAACATGCTGTAAAAATATTCCACATTTCAGCATTACAAAAGGGAACAGCTTCAAATACATACATTCATACATACATACACATATGTATATATATATATATATATATATATATATACACATACACATGCATACGTTTGTGTGTTTCTGGCGTATAACAGACACATCTATTTCTGTATCCATACATATATATATATATATATGTGTGTGTGTGTGTAGAAATATATGTATCTGTGTTTTGTATACCCATGCACACATGGGTGCATATATCTAGATATGTTTGGGTGTATATATATAACATATGCACGTATACATGTATGTCTCAAATATAAGGCTTGTCAGTTGTGAAGCTACAGGAGTGACTCAAAAGCCTTAGGGTTTTTTATGCCTAACCACTTCTCTGTTAGTATGTATTATTCCACCATTTGTAAACTCCGAAGCCAAACCAATTATATAAACACACACAGACACACACACACATATATGCATATATAATAATGTAAGTTTACAAATAGGTATATGTATATCAATATACACACACACCTCATATATTTATATATATACACACAATGATATACATAGGCAATGTGGTATCATTTGTTTTCATTCAACCTTTCATTGCATAATATGTTGAAGTTATATGGTGAAACAGAATTTAATGGTTATTTGTTGTGTATATTAGTCTGCTGTCAAGAATTTCCACAGAATTACATATTAATGAAGAGTTCTTTATTTGAGAAAATATAACACACGCATACACATGCACCTCTGTATGCATATATATATATATATATGACATGTTTTTTTTGTTTCTATGCAAGAGTCTGTATATGTACATGTATATATATATATATATATATAT
>NC_068995.1:49154428-49158431 GCF_001194135.2 Octopus bimaculoides | reverse complement strand
ACATACTCATTTAACATACATACTTTGATATGGTTACATATACATAAAATTTTACAATGTGTGAGAAAAAAGAGAAAAGACAGAAAGTGACAAACAGAATGCAGAAAATGTTTGGCGGACATAGTTTGTATTACCTGGAATTGTATTCTGTAAATGTTGTATGTTTTGGTCTGGGAATTATATGTATTCAGTACTGAAGATAATACAGTAAGCAAAGGTAATTGTTGTTGTTGTTATTATTATTATCAATATTATTATCATTATTATTATCATTATTATTATTATTATTATCATCAATAGAGCTGGTGGAGTCGTTAGCACACTGGGCAAAATGCTTAGAGATATCTTGCCTGTTGCTACGTTCTGAGTTCAAATTCTACTGTGGTCAAATCTGCCTTTACTTGTCATCCTTTTGAGATTGATATAATTAGTACCAGTTATACACTGGGGTCGATGTAATCAACTAGTCCCCTTCCCCACAAATTTCAGGCCTTGTGCCCTTAGTAGAAAGGATTATTATTGTTGTTAATAGTAAAATAATGTTTTATATTGCACCGAACATGGCAGAATCCTCAACATGTGAGAGAAAATCATTTTGGTATTCCTTTTAACTCTTTACATCCTGAGTTCAAATTTGCGGTCAATATGTGGTCAATAAAGGAAGATAGCAGTTAAATACTGGGGTCTGATGTAATTGACGATCTCTAGAATTACTGGCCTTGTGCCGAAAATATGAAACTGTGCTGGCCTAATAGATTGGACAACATACTTAGTAAGTGTTTTTATGGCGCTCTGTGTCGCGAGTTCTAAACCTTGTTGAGACCAACTTTGCTTGTCATCCTTTTGAGATCAATAAAATAAAATACCAGCTAATCACTTTGGCTGATGTAATCAACTAGCCCCCCCCCCACTCCCTACAAATTGCAGGCTTCCCTGGTACCTAGAGAAAAAGGATTTATTATTATCATCATCCAACATAATCATCATTATTATTATTATTATTATGACTACTACTACTACTACTATTACTACTACTACTACTATTACTACTACTGCTGCTGCTGCTACTATTATTACTATAACTACTACTACTACTACCACTAGTTCTACTACTATTATTACTACCACTAGTTCTACTACTACTACTACTACTACTACTACTACTACCATCATTTATCATTTTGGTTTAGCTCAGGTTCAGTCTTATCCCTGGTAGGGATTTATGCAGATAGCCGGTTGCTACCTGTTAAACCTTAGTTATCCAAAAGTTTTCAGCCATCTTTCAAGTACTTAGAATCCTCTTGATAATCCGATAATCCTTACTGTCCCTAAGAGACAAACTTTCTGTAGGAGCTCCTCTGTGCATTCTGTTTCAGCCATTTGTCTATATCTTGTCTTATTGTTCCCAATGCACCTATTATAATTATTGAGTACTGGGATGGATGTTCTTTCAATTTTGTTTCCATCTGGGTGTCTTCCCAACACCTAGGGCAAAGAAACTCACTGTATACATTGCTTGGTCATTAAAGTAAGCGCACCGGATTGTTCATTTACAAAGTCAAGTTGTGTGAAAGAAGGAAAAAAAAATGAAAAATGTAGAGGGTGGTAATTATTTTCATACCATTCTTAGCTTTTGCCCTGTTCTTTGTATAAATTAATATAATAGTCTTTGACCATCAACTGACTATTGTTAGTTTTCATGGGTCCCACTAGCCACTTCCAAGTCATCAATCATCAGTCACCTGCAACAGATCGCATCATACTGATTAACAGAGAACTGAATTCAGAAAGAAGTGAAAAAGGAAAAGAAGAAAAACAATAGCCTATGATAAGGACAAAATATTTAATGAGTTGATGGTCATGTTTAGTTATATTAATCCTTGATATACAAATGCCTGAGAAAAAAAAAACGAAATATAGGAAGTGCCATGGTTGGATTGTCTTTTAGTATCCCATTATATAAGTCAACTAGTATTATGCCAGTTGTAATTGCAACATCGTTATCACCTACCGATTTAACAGACTTTACAAACAGCTTCCTTGAGCAAGTCCTGCCTATCAAAAGTGCATTTTACTTGATGCCAGTAGATTTCAAGCATCATTCACAGAGAATGGGTACCATTCTGTATTCTTCCTCTTGGTGGCTTTACAATACTCAGCATCCACCCATTCCCCACTCTACTCGCTGATGTGAGGCCTGCTTACTGGATTAAGACATTCATGTAACCATCATCATTTGATCTTAAGTCCTTTGTCTTGGAATCGTCATTACCATTCAGTTTGAGGAGTCACATAGATCTGACTTGTCATATAAACAAACATGTACCTGCTCACATCTGTATATAACTAGCATTTCCATTTGCAGCTGGCTACAAAACCTTTGGCTTCGTCTTAGAAAGAGCTTCAGCTGGAGAATCTATTGATCCACTGTGGTTTTGTCTCACTGAGATAATTTGCTTCTTGTTTTGATGTGCAAATGACCTACATTGTTACAACTACTTCATACACTCTCGTGAGTTTATACAGAACTACATAAATTTATATTTATATCAGGAGCTAAAATCTCTGTTGATTTTGTGCCATAATATGAATGTATTTCCTTTGCTATCGAAAGAGAAATAAGATGTGAGTTACATTTTATTTTCTTCTCAGACAACTGTTAGTATCAAACATCATTATGAAGAAGAGTTTATGCAAGCTGTGAGCTGAAAGAACTATTAGCACATTGGCCAAAGGGCTTAGTGGCATTTCGTCTATCTTTACATTCTGAGTTCAAACTCTGACACGGTCGACTTTGCCTTTTATCATTTTGAGGTTGATATAATAAGCACTTTTCGATCACTAATCAAATTACCCATTCTCCTGAAATTGCTGGCCGTCTGCCAAAATGTGAAGCCAATATGGAGAGTCTGTGTGGTCCATCATTATGCGAGAAATAGCTGCCAAATACACCCTTTACTATACATTGAATATTATGGTTTTTGATATACTTTGTTGGTTTGGAAAATGTTCATTCTCCAATGCCAGCAATCAGTTTGGATCAAGAGTTTATTTGAAGTAGAGTTTTATGGCTGGGTGCTTTTCCTGTCATCAACTCTTGCTTAAATGGTTTTCAAGTAACAGATTTCTGTGTCGCATAGGACTTTGAAAAATATGAGAGAGAGAGACAAGTAAGGAAGGTCAACATCAGCACCAGTTTGTCAAGTGGTGGCAGACATGGAACATATATGTAAACATTGATGAGCTTGCTCGCACTCCCTCGCACTCTTTCTCTCTCTCTCTCTCTCTCTCTCTCTCTCTCTATATATATATATATATATATATATATATATATACATACACATATATACCTTTATATATATGTACATATATATACATATCCAGACACACACTTACACAAACACATTATTGTCTGGTTCAGTTCAATATAAAGCATAACCTCCTCGGTGTATGACACAATGCATGCTCATGTCTGACATGAAACCTCATGTGGCATTTTAGACCAGATATAATTTTAAAAAACACATCCACATAAACTGCACAATAGTTTTTGGTGCAACTCCAGCTGGCAGTGGCAGACTTCCTTGTTGTTTGCAGATCCTGTAGCATTGATAAAAGGCAAACTGACAGGTATGTTCCATAATCAGTAGAAAGTGCCCTATTACATATATTATGTGGTCTTATAAAAGAGATTTAAGTCCAGACTCAGACAGGTAGATTTTGCCACAAAACTTGCAAGTAGAGAAAATGTTCCATGAAGCTCATATTCCCTTATGTGTGGGGAAAAAGATGATCGCAGATATATGCATACATATATGCATATATGTATACACACATATATATACATATATATATGCGGACTGGCTCTTGTGCGGGTGGCACATGAAAGACACCATTTCGAGCGTGGCCGTTTTCGTGCGGGTGACACGTAAACGCACCCACTACACTCTTGAGTGGTTGGCGTTAGGAAGGGCATCCAGCTGTAGAAATTCTGCCAAATTAG
>NC_068995.1:49152016-49154418 GCF_001194135.2 Octopus bimaculoides | reverse complement strand
AGGAAGGGCATCCAGCTGTAGAAATTCTGCCAAATTAGATTGGAGCCTGGTGTTGCCATCCGGTTTCACCAGTCCTCAGTCAAATCGTCCAACCCATGCTAGCATGGAAAGCGGACGTTAAACGATGATGATGATGATATACATATAGTATATATATATATATGTATATGCAGATATGCATGATTTGCTAATTAGTTTAGCGTAGGTACAAGGTTAAAGCAACAACAGCAACAATAGCTGCAACACCAATTCCTACAACAAATTGATTATTGAGCTGAGTCATAATGAAAGAATCTTCGTTGAAGATCTCTCTCACCACCACAACAATAGCAACAGCAATACTTACAACGCTTCCAAAGCTGTCTCCAAGGGTAAAAGTTTATACAAACCAAAAATAATCTGCCAATTTCTGAAACAAGAAAGGAACAACATTTTATGGAAACCAGTGTTAATGGAATTTAGGCATTCTGCATTCAGTTTAATCTGTTAAAACATAATGCTTGTTTTATTTATTCACATTGTTTTGAATTTTTAAAAAAATGAATTTTCTTGAATTAGTTTTGAGATTTCGATGAAGTGACTGTTTATTTTTAGAATTACATTGTAGGGTAGGTGTGAAAGGCTGGATCTGGCCAGCTTGACTAAAAATGGGGGGAAGAATATCTGGGCAGGAAGTCTATGTCCAAGAAAATGGTTAAAAACTGGAACTGCTTTCAATAAGTTACTTTTTTGTCTCTCTCTCTCTCACTGTCACTTTCATACATGCACACACAAACTCACACACATACACACACATGCACACATCATGTCTCAGAGAATTCCTTTTATTAATATTTAAGTTTCAAAATAAACAATTCAGTGATAATTGCAAAAATATAAAAAAGACTGCAAGAATAAAATTGATAATTATTACAATTATCAGGATTTTCCTCAGTATGGCTGTAGTCCAATGACTGGAACAAGCAAAAGGTATAAAAAATAGATTATTACTCTTATTATTATTATTGGTAAGACAGCAAGCTGGCAGGATTGTTAGCACACTGGACATAATAATGTTTGACAGCATTTCGTCCATCTTTGCATTCTGAGTTCAAATTCCACCGAGGTAGACTTTTCCTTTCATCCTTTCAGGGTTGACAAAATAAGTACCAGTTAAACATGGTGGGGTCGATGGAATCGACTATCTCCATCCCTCTAAATTTCAGGCCCTCTGCCTCTAACGCAAAGGATTGTTATTTATATAATATTATTATGTGGGTGATAGTTTGAAAAAAAAAAAAAAAAAAAAAAAAAAAAAAAAAAAAAATTAATCAAGCAGCAGAAAATATGCTTTGCTCCATTTGCCCTGGCTCCTTCTGGGGTTCATAAAATAAAAGTATGGTGAAGTGAAAAACTAGTCCCCCTCCCCTCAAAAATTTATTATTATTATGGTGATGAAAACTTTTTTAAAGTTTTTTTCTGTATCTTCATCATCAACATCATTTATCATCATTGATTATTATCACCATCATCATCATTAATAATACCAACAACAAACAAATTATTAATTATCAAATACTTATTTAAAAAAAACTTACCGTTTTCATTGTCATTTTGGATATTGTCATCATTCACTATTACCATAATCATCAGTCATTATTTATCAGTTATCATGATCACTCATCACTCATCCTCATCATTGTTGTTGTTATTATTATTATTATTACTATTATTATTATTATTATTATTATCATTATTATTATTATTATTTATTTATGTATTTATTTATTTATTTTTATTATAATATCTTCATGCCAAAATATAACAATATATTGAATAAAAAAACCATAGATAATTACAAAAACAATAAAAACAATATTTCAATGCAAAAATATTCAAAAACAAAAATATATGACAAAATTGTAAAAATATAACAAAAAACTCACCAAAATAATTTTAAAAAAAAATTATGGAATTTTTTTCTAATAATTGCAAAAATTAAAATATGGGTAATAATGTTGGTGATGATGGTGATGAAAATGTTAATTGCTATTTAAACAAAATGGAAATTTTTTTTTGCAAAAATAAAAAATAAAAATATTTACTAATAAATAATAAGTAAAATTTTTTAAATGTTTTAAATAAAAAGAATAAAGAAAACCAAATATATATTATTGTAAATGATACAAAATAGCCACAAACCGACAAGATTTGGCCTGGCCATGCATTTGTGCGTGTGTATATATATATATATATATATATGTATATGTATGCATATGTATGTATACATATATACATTATATATATATATATGCAAATATATATATACACATGCCCCACATACATACACATATATGTATGTATTATATGTATTTATATTTATATGTTTTTGTATATATATATATATATATATATATATATAT
>NC_068995.1:49147112-49147988 GCF_001194135.2 Octopus bimaculoides | reverse complement strand
ACACGCATATATAATGGATACAGTCACAGATCTGTCTACACCAAGACAATCCAATTTAAATATTTCTTGTGTCTTTTGTTTGTTTTTCCATAAGTTTATTTCGTTGTTGTGTGATAGGTGATAGGAGTTTGTAATAATAATAATAATAATAATAATAATAATAATAATAATAATAATAATAATAATAATGATGATGATGATGATGATGATGAGAGATGCTGACACTAAAACAGATACAGAAGACCCGTGGTTATGAATGAGGAGGTGTGACCTGAAGATAGAGACAGAAGCACTCATATGCGCAGCTCAGGAAGAGGCTTTAAGGACCAATTATATGAAGTGCAGAATAGACAACTCTACCGATAGCAACAAACGCAGAATGCGTGGTGAGAGAGGTGAAACGGTATGGCACATCGTTGGCGAATGCTCGAAATTAACACAACGCGAATACAAAAGATGCCATGACAATGTGGCAAGAATGATCCGTTGGGAGCTCTCTGGAAATCACGGCTTACAAAGAGCAAAGACGTTATATGAACAAACTACAGAAGGAATCACCGAAAATGAGAATTGCAAAATCCTGTGGGATGCAACGGTCCAGTGCGATCACCCGATCAGACACTGGAAACCGGACATTGCTGTGGTGAATAAAAAAGAAAGAACATGTATGATTATCGAAATAGCATCCCCCGGTGACAACAGGATCGATGTGAAAGTAGAAGACACTTGCCCAAGGTGCCACGCAGTGGCACTCAACCCGGAACCATGTGGTTGGTAAGCAAGCTACTTACCACACAGCCACTTCTGCGCCTATATATATATATATAGATAGATAGATAAATTCTTATAACGATTTTATCCTATATTATATTATAT
>NC_068995.1:49133953-49141781 GCF_001194135.2 Octopus bimaculoides | reverse complement strand
ATATACGCAGAAGTGGGTGTGTTGTAAGTAGCTTGCTTACCAACCACATGGTTCCGGTTTCAGTCCCACTTCGTGGCACCTTGTGCAAATGACTTCTACTATAGCCTCAGCCTGACCAGGCTTTCTGAGTGGATTTGGTAGACGGAAAGTAAAAGAAGCACGTCGTATATATGTATATATATATATATATATATTGTATAAAAGATAGTGGGTAAGGCCAAAACAATGCGAAGTAAATGCAAGGTAAATCACAAGGAAACAAATATGTGAATTAATGTAAACTCACCTTGTATTCAATATTTCGGGGTTATGACCCCATTTTCAAGAATTTGACGAATGTTGCCGATGTGCGAGCGTGAGCGTGTATGGAGTGGACTCCATTATATATACATATATATATATAAATCAATATGCATTTGAACGAACGAAGAAAAATTTGAGTTCATCCACTTTGGAAAAGAGGGCACACTCGAACATCTACGCACACTATCGTCAAGAGACCTACTTAAATCGTCGGATAATATCAGAGACATAGGTATAACTGTTGACAGCAACATTAGCTGGAGTGTGCACATCAACAAAAAAGTCAATGTTGCTTGCAGAATATGTTCATGGATCCTCAGAACTTTTCAATCTAGGGTTTATGAAACCATCATCCTTCTCTTCTCCACATTCGCTAGGCCCCCATCTCGAATACAGCTGCCCATTGTGGTCCCCCTGCAAAAAACAAGACGTAATGAGGACCGAAGCGCCACATAGATCAATCACTAAAAAAATAAATGGCATGATGGGACTTGATTATTCTCTATTCTTCGTGAGCGATACATTATTTGCTCCATGTGGAAAATATTCCACCAATATTGTCCAGATGATATCGTTATTACGTTTGCAGTTCACCCAAGACTAAGCCCATCTTTTATACAATTTATGATAATAATAATAATAATAATAATAATAATAATAATAATAATAATAATAATAATAATTATTATTATTATTATTATTATTATTATTATTATTATTATTGTTATCATTTTCATCATCATCACTGTTGTTGTTGTTGTGGTTGGCTTTATTTACTTTATTGTTGTCGCTTTTGTTTGTCATTGTTTTTGTGTTATTGTTGTGGCCACAGAGCCTGGAGTGTCTAAACATGACTGAGTCATGTGATTAACAATAAAAGACAATGTTTGAGGTTAACGCTGACTACGCGGTCTGATTGTTAACCGAAACTGATATTAGTAGTGCTTATTGTTGTTCCTATTGTTGTTCCTGTTGTTGTTGTTGTTGTAGCTTTTGACCTAGGCTGCCTATTCAAACGCCTACGCAATTCTACAACTTACTACCGTTTGCTGCTGCTGCTGCCGGTGCTGGTGCTGCTGTTACTGCCCGTGTCGTTACTACTACTACTACTACTACTACTACTACTACTACTACTACTACTACTACTATCACCACAACGACGACAGAGAACACCACCACCACCACCACCATCACCACTACTATTAACACCACTACTATTAACACCACTACCACCACTGCAACTATACTACTACTACTACTACTACTACTACTACTACTACTACTACTACTACTACTACTGTTGCTGCTGCTGATGCTGCTGACGTGCAAAGGAGACTCTTAACCAGGAATGGGCAACCTTTTTCGAGAAGCAGGCCGCATGGGACATGGTTTATCTTCAGGTGTGCCGCACGATTAAAAAGAATTAAAGGTAACGCACCCCACATTCAGCAAAAAAAAAAAC
This sequence comes from Octopus bimaculoides, assembly GCF_001194135.2. Taxonomy (NCBI): domain Eukaryota; kingdom Metazoa; phylum Mollusca; class Cephalopoda; order Octopoda; family Octopodidae; genus Octopus; species Octopus bimaculoides. Next base: position 49,140,016 of record NC_068995.1, on the reverse strand, counting down.
AACAAACAAACAAACAAACGAACAAAAAAAAAAACGGTTTCAACGCGATAAAGCCTGGGGAGACAAACACAGACACACAAACATACATAAGTTATATATATATAACGAGATACTGCAGCAGCCTCGGTTTCAGAGGACCTCAGCTCTCTCTATATATATACAGTATATATTCAATGCACAACGATTTATTTCTACTGGACAAGGAACAAATATTTTGTACCCCACCCCTCGAGGAATGCATCCAATAACTCTGTTTTGTCCGTGAAATAAACGAATTTCATTGGCTGCTCTCATTCTTCCCAGATTCCTCAAATCCTGTATTCTATATTCTTGTAATCCTTTACTGAACTGCGATATGTGACTGTAGTTCTTCACATGTTTTGTATTAGTATTAGTGTTTGTCTGTCCACCTCACCACTTGACAGCGAAGGCAACACGATTAGATAAATACAACACTTACAAATATGTACTGGAGGCGATTTGAAACGGAGAGCACTATGAAATAGATGGGGCATTATTGTTTTTATCGATAGTTACAGTAGCCTAAGGTTGAAAATTAAATTTGCTTTGAAATTCATTCTGAATTTCTCGAAATTATCTCCCCTTTTCTTTTGCAGTCGCGAACATTTGCTCTCGTGTTTTATTATTCTTTTTCAACTAAGAGGTAGGTTTTGTTTTCAATTCATTGAGAATTATTTTGCGAATCTCATTGATTACATCACCGACTACCTGGATTTTACATACAAACACACAGACACATACACACACACATACACAAATACGCGCACACATATTTATGTATATATGTATACGATATGTGTGTGTAAATATACAGCAGTGCCTAAACATATATATATATATATATATATATACACATATATATGAGGTCATGTGTGTGTGTGCCTGTGTGTAACTATAGACAGACATGCTTTATGTGTGTGTGTGTGTGTATATATATACGCGCGTGCATATACACTTACATTACATACACGTACACATGTACATACCTAAATGCTTTCGCACATATATACACGCATGCATTCATGTATTCATTTATAGAAATCTTTCTCTTTTTCTTTCTCTTTTTCTCTATTGTGTGCAGCAAGTGTCGAGACTGCCTCCGGATACATCGCATACACATGCATAAATACATATATGAATACATACATATATACATACACACACACACATATATATATATATACTAACATAGTAGCCCCCCAACCCACACTTACACACAGACACACAGGCAGACACGCACTTTGACTTTGACAAATAACCCGTACACACGCATACACGCTCACACGCACATAGACGTGCACATATACACATACATACACGCACATAAAGATACAGAAAACGAAAAAAATAAAAGGGAAAAAGAAACTTCACTCATACAAAGGAAGTAATTATGTCTTTCGGAGACGAAAGTTAAATAGAAACAAATATACGCACTAACATACATACATACATACATACATACATTCGTACATGCATACAGTCACTCACGCAGACACATATGCAAATATAGTCATTCATATATATAAATACCCGCATATTTTTATGCACGCAATATATGTATATGTGTCTGTGTGTACATTTACATATAAATATTTGTATGTATATATATATGTATATATATAAATATGCATATGCATATGTTCACACATATACGTACATATATACATACATACATACACACACACACACGCACACACATATTTGTAGAGAGAGAGAGGGAGAAAGAAACGCAAACGCACATGTATGTATATATATATATATATATATATATATATATATATATATATATATATATTAATACATATATGTATATATATATATATATATATACATATGCGTGTATATGTATGTATATCCAAGCATACGTATGTTGATACTTATATTTGTGAATAAAAAATTAGAAAATAGAGAAAAAAATCTCAAAAATTTGAAAAATCTCTTACAAGAAGCAAGACGAGTAACAGTGACACCGTCATCATCATCATCATCATCATCATCATCATCATTGGGAATAATGTCAACAACAATGTCAACATCTGCAGCAGCAGTAGCAGCAGCAACAATAACAACTACCAGAACGGCAGTAACAACAGCAACAATATGAAAGAGACTACAGGGCAAAACACAAACGTGGAACTAACGAACTTCCTGCACCGTCTGTACATAAGACACTCGCTTCAATCACTCTTTGACAAGAAAGCCGTGAGATACACATGCTGTTGTTGTTCTTCTTGTTGTTGTTCTTGTCGTTGTTGTTTCTATCGCTGATGAAAATTTTATGTTGCTGTTATTCTTGTTTATTGATCAAACAATCTTTCTCTAGGTTCGTTGCTACTTTTATACCCATTGTTGTACTTGTTGTTGTCAGACGTTTTTTTTTTGTTAGTAAATTTTTGTATCTTTTGCGTTTAATTTATTTATTCCAATCAATATGTTTTTCTTTACCTCTTCCTTTACCCTGTTGACTTTTGTGACTGTACCATTGTATAGAAGCTCGTTCGAAACACTAAATGAACAATGCAAGCCAGTATATAATTATACACACACACACACACACACACACACACACACACACACACACACACACACACACACACACACACACACACACACACATCTAAGTATGTCTATCTGCCTGTTTGTCTGTAAGTGTGTTGGTAGTTGATTGATTTTTTCCAATAGATTTCTTTTCTAATTTGTTAGTGTGAGGAAGGGTTAGAGGATACGGGGAAAGTGAGCAGTCGGTTCCCGCCCGTTGCTTTCTTTTGTGTCCTCCTAGACAGACAAAGGAGTAATTGATGATTATCAGACTGTACTGGTGTCTATACATATAGTTACATATTCAAACATATTATACACACTTTTAAATATGTATACACGTAAATTTATACACACATACATATATATGCATACATACATACATACATACATACATACATACATACATATATATATATATATATACAAGCATACATACATGCACAAAGTGCGTGGCCTAGTGGTTGCATTCACGATCGCAAATCCGTGGTTTCGATTCCCATACGTGGCGGTGCGTTGTGTTGTTCGGTAAAATACTTCATTTCATTTTGCTCCAGTCCACTCAGCTGTAAGCAGGTAACCCTGCGACATTCCACCTGGGTGACATTTCGTTCAGTAGATATGGTGTCCCACCCGCCTTGTCAGTGGGGTGGGATCATTGGAAAAGTCAGACAATGCGAGGATACGCATTGTAGCCTGTAGTTTATAACCACATCATAACCCGGACGACAGCTACAGTGATATACATACATATACATACATGATGGCCGTCCACTCGTGACCGAGGAAGACCATTGCCGACCTTCAGGAACATTCTGCGCTCTAGTACTAACTTACATTTTGCATTTACGGCTCCGTTGGTGGCTAATGAGCCCTGCTCTTGATAAGCATACACGACTGCAAACATTGCAGATTAAGCTTTCCCCATTCGCTATACGAGCCGTGCGCTTTCGCGCAGCTCGCTTAAATTCTTCATGCAGGATACGTGCTCTCTCAAAAGTGTTGATCCCCTCCTTAACCTGCTTCTTCCATCTGTGACGATGACAGGCATTCATACATACATACATACATACATGGTGATTGTCTACTCCTTAGGCAGAGTTTGACCACCCCCTGTTTTTTTTTCCCCCCTTTTTCTTTCGTTTAAATTCACTTGTTTCCTAAACGAAATTGTTTGCTGACCTTTTCACACAGAATTCTTGTCAAATGTGATAGGTCAGAACATTACATGATTCTATTGTTGTTTTTTTCCCCCTCCATTCATCCTTTTCCACCTTCAGTTTATCTTTATCCGCCTACTTGCATTTCTCCAGTTTACCGCAACTCTTTCAGCAAACTGTGTAGGAATTCTTGTTGATTGGAACCAGATAAGCAAAACGACGAAGTAATAATAATAATCCGTTCTAATAAAGGTACAATGTCTGAAACTTTGTGGGAGGGGTCTAGTCGATTTTGCACGCCGGGCAAAATACTTAGCGGCATTTCGTCCGTCTTAACATTCTGAGTTCAAATTATGCTGAAGTCGACTTTGCCTTTCATCCTTTCAGGGTCGATAATATAAATACCAGCTGAACGCTGGGGCCGATGTAATCGACTTATTCCTTCCCCAAAATTTGCTGGCCTTTTTCCAAAATTTGAAATCAATATATTTGATCATTGTTTTTTAAATGACTTTGGAATCTATTTTAACCACAATTCTTTCGATTTTTGCCTCACATTTCCCGTTTTCTCATCGCATATATGTCGCTGGTATTTATTATCTTTGGTGAGTGTTGAATTGGCTTTTCTTCAATTGTAATATTTATCTTGGGTGACTGTTGTGCTTACCATGGATTTTGTTTTCTTTACATTCATTTCTATTCTATGGACATTTCTTTCTAATTTACTCTAGTTACCAGGTTCTGCAGGTAATCCCTGATGGAATTTATCGCAGTATCGTCTGCTTATTTCAGATTGTTGATGTTCAGACCCGCTATGGACACTGCAGGCAAATCTTTTATTATTTGTTTCTCTGGAGCTTTTCTTAGTGTATAAGTACACAACTTTGCCCAACTCCTCTCTTAGCCATGAAGTAGAGGTGAAACAGAAGCCGTTTAACCTGTCGCTTCAGTTATCTTAACCAAAATGGCGTTGGTGAAAACCAAAGTTGCTTTAGTGACGAGACCAACGGTTTGATATCAGAGGTTATTTTTAATATAACAGGCAATAGTCATGCAGAGAGACTATGAATGCAGCAGTCGGTAACCGTGTAAAAGATAAATCTGACGTGGTTTAGACACAAATAACTATGGCAGCGATAACTCTAGTAACAGGCGACAACTGTGACAAAATATATTTCTGTGACACATAATAAATCCATCAGACGATAACTGCTTAACTGATGTAGATGATAACCGTGTCACTAGCAACTGTAACAGACAATAACTTTATTAGCAAACGACAGCTGTAATAACAGACGATAACTACCCTAACACTGATGCAGACGGTAAATGTGGCAGACGGTAAATGTGGCAGACGGCTTCACCCTGGTGGAGATTGAAATTATAAAGAATCTGTCAATTATTTGTGCCAATTTAATCGATTTTTCATTACCGTAAATATTAGAAATTAGAAAGCACAACAGGTGAAAATGTATTTAAATACCACTGCTATATTATAGGGATTTAAACTCTACATGTGGTTATGGACCTAGCTTGCCATTACCTCAAAAATTTTATTGTCTAAATATTCTAAGAATGCTTTTGGTTACTAGTTACGCCTGTACAATAATCTTTGATTATGGCGTAAATGACAAGGCATTGTCTGTGCTACTCGGGCGGAACAAATATCACAGACGGCATTTGTATTCAAATGTGCAATTTTTTTCTCAGTTGTATTTACAATTTTCATCGATATGCAACGGAAAGAGTTGTCGTTGCATATCGGTGTGGTCGTTGCACACGACCACACATATAGTTATGATGAAGCAGTCATGGATTCATTAAGGCATTACTCAAAGTTTCACACGGTGCTAAAATACCTTTGTGTGAATCTTAATGTAATGGAATTGCAAACCATTAACTGTCTGTAGAAGTTATTGATTCGTTCTTTTCTTTCGTGCGCACGTGCACACACAGATTTGTATAGTTTTTATATAATGAATAAATTTGAATTTCAGGAAATCGTTTTGCAAATATTGTGATGTTATCAAGAAATATTTTCCACAATAATTTTGTAAATATGTATGTATGTGTACCTTGTAACTTTAAACTGTCCAAAATCCTTTATTTCTTTATTTTTACGATAAGCAAAACAAAGTCGAAACCGGTTTGGTATTTGAATAAATCTATTATAAAATTTAAAAACTACTACGTTTTGAGATTCAGGTGCATTTTCAAAAGAAATTCTCCAATATCTTTTTCTTGCCTGGAAATACACTTTTTCTTTCCACACACACACACACACACACACACACACACACACACACACACACACACACACACACACACACACACACACACACAC
>NC_068995.1:49129480-49129763 GCF_001194135.2 Octopus bimaculoides | reverse complement strand
AAAGATTCACTCTTTATATACTTAAACCTTATGGAGCTTTGTCTTACTGGACAGCAATACTATTGTATTGCACTATTTAATTATATATATATATAGGGAGAATTCACAAAAAAAAAAACCCAGCAGACGAAGACAGATGGTGTAGAAAACAAATAGATGTATTAGTATAACGCTCGGGAATTGAAAAAGTCTTTAATGTTTCGAGCCTACGCTCTTCTATAGAACGGAACACAGAAAGAAACAAGGAGAGAAACAAGGAAAGAAAAAAAATGTGTGTAGTGGT
>NC_068995.1:49127171-49129470 GCF_001194135.2 Octopus bimaculoides | reverse complement strand
ATATATATATGTGTGTGTATATATATATATATATATATATAAAGTATAAGTACATATATGCATACATATATATGTGTATATGTGTATGTGTACGTGTTTGTGTGTGTGCAATGGCTCTATATAGCCGCCATTGTATTTGTGTGTATATGCGTGTGTTTATAAGTGTTTTGCAGGTGTCTCAATAACGATAATGGGAAATATATTGCTAATAGAATGGGCCATTTAGGCTTAAAGTATTTTCTCTCAATAATTAACACTGTAAGGTGAAGTCATACAGCAATCGACACAGAAGCCGTCCTCTATGAATGGTAAAAATGTAAATAAAATCAAATGTAAATAAAATAAGATACCAGTAATATCTTGTAACAATTTAAGTCAATAATAATTCATAATATTGACCTGTGATGTAGGTAAGAATTTAATACATGCCTGGATGTATTCATTCAGCCATCGATGCATTTATACATGCAATACATAACGTGCATACGTGCATAGAGAAATATGCCTCGTATATATATATATATACATATATGCTTTGGGTGTGAATTAAATAGTGGTTCAACAATGCACCAATATTGACTGGAAATAGTAGTCGATAATGTACGACGATATAGTAAAGATTCACTCTTTATATACTTAAACCTTATGGAGCTTTGTCTTACTGGACAGCAATACTATTGTATTGCACTATTTAATTATATATATATATAGGGAGAATTCACAAAAAAAAAAACCCAGCAGACGAAGACAGATGGTGTAGAAAACAAATAGATGTATTAGTATAACGCTCGGGAATTGAAAAAGTCTTTAATGTTTCGAGCCTACGCTCTTCTATAGAACGGAACACAGAAAGAAACAAGGAGAGAAACAAGGAAAGAAAAAAAATGTGTGTAGTGGTCAGCGATATGGATAAAAATCCAAATTTACAGGTTAAAACTTAAATCAATTTAATTTATCAAAATTATAATTATAATTAAGTTTCACAGTATATAATATATAAATATATAATTTAGAGCAAAGAACCACAGTTCCTGAACGCATCCATGAAAAATCACAGTCACATATAGAAAAATGTAATAAGTAAATACACTAAAAAGAACTATAATAAAATACAAAGTAATAATTATTAAAATAATCATTATTTTAGTTATGCTGCAATTTAGTTATGCTGCAACTTCTGCTTCTGTTGATGCAATGTTTTTATTGTTCCAAAACTTCCCTCTGTGTTTTGAATACTTTTCTGGTGTTCTTCAATCTACGAATGTCATTGTGTAGTCTGCTGGTGTTTCTCAACTCTATATTTCTGATGGAAGAAGTGTAACTGAAATACAGGTATTTTAATTTTCCTTTCAGCCTTTCAAATGAAACATTCATTGAAATAAATTTTGTTTCCTCAAGATGACTTCAATCCAATCAATAATGGTATAAGATTTGCGACTTTGAACAAGAGAATGCATGTGATCCATACACCCTCCTTTTTTTTTTATTAGAGGCTAGGGCTTGCTTTAGAGGAGGAAGATTTAGCTGCTATTTCTAATAGATCGAATGAGCGCGTCGAATACTATTTGTCTTTTTTATTAATAGCGCTGTATATCTGAGCAATGTCAGTAGCGCTGGTGAACAATGATTTGAAACGAAAGGATAGAGTTTAAGAATGTTGAACTGAGTCAACTTGCATTCGCTTTTCGTTCACTTTTATTTCTAATGTTGTTAAACCAGTTGATTATAGTTTTATCATTGTTAGAATATCAGAGGTTAATGACTTTCCTAATTCTGTTATTAATGCTATTTCAAACCTGTTTGCTAATTAATCAGATCTTACTTTTATCAGTGTTGGTTAATTTAGTATCTTGAACTAGAGATGAAGTCCTCCTTGTGGTCTTTAAGAGTGATGTAAGTTTCACGTTTAGCTAAATATTATAATATGTCTCGTTTAAGTTTAGCTGTTTTAATTTTTGTATTGTTGCTGCAATCGTTATAAGTGCACGAGTTGACGCTTAATTACTAATAAAAGACAATATTAATGCATAATTAACGACAATGTTGTTTGGCTAGAGACTTATTACACTTATATCCGTCAATTTCATTTTGATGTTTCGTTTAATATGAGAATGTAAATGTTGCACTACATTGCGTAAGGGTAACTATATTAGTGAACTATTTATATCGAAAGACATTGCAACACTTCTGGAATTTTTCAGCTTTGGTATTATGTCAAAGGTCTGATCCTGAAAGATTCGAAGTCTTAGGTTCGAGGATATTTCCGTGCCTCTCTTTGATATATATATATATATATATA
>NC_068995.1:49122951-49125414 GCF_001194135.2 Octopus bimaculoides | reverse complement strand
GTACATATATCTGTGTGTATGTGTTGTGTTTGTGTGTGTATATATATATATATATATATATATAGAATAGACATACACATAGACGAAGGTGCAATAAGAAAGCCGACATATAATAATTAAACTATTTTTCCCAACGTACGACAATACACATACATGTATTTACACGCACAAACACATACAATGCACACACACACACACACACACACAAACATCCCTACACATATAATACATATTCTTCTCCCTTTTCTCTCTCTCTCTCTCGCTTTTCCCCTCCATCTTATTTCTTTGACCCAATCTTCCGGTGACCACCACCAACGACCCTCTTTATATTCAATATATAAACACAACAAAACGGATATGACAGGTCCCTTCATGTTAAAGACCACACACAATGGATATTTATGCCACTGGCACAAACTCTGAAGTCCTTTGAAATCTCTTCTCTCTCTGGAGATCTTAAAATACACGACGTCTCTTTCTCCCTCTCTCGCTTTTTCTCTTTCTTTCTCTCTCTCTCTGTTTCTGTCTGTCTCCCCACCCCATCTCTTTCTCTTTCTTCCTTGAATACCATTGGCCAATCTTGTTGGAAACACACACTATGTAGTTCACATATATCTCTTTCTTTCTTTCTTTCTTTCTTTCTTCCTTTCTTTCTTTCTTTCTTTCTTTCTTTCTTTCTTTCTTTCCTTCATTCTTTTTTTGTTTATGTTTCTTTTTCTTTCTTTCATTTAGTCATTCTTTCTTTCATTCTTTCTTTCTTTCTTTCTATACATTCTCATCTCTTTCTTTTTCTTCCATTCATTCATTACATGTTTCTTTTTATTCTCATCTCTTTCTTTTTTCATTCATTCATTCATTCATTCATTCATTCATTCTTTTATTCTTTCTATCTATCTATACTCATTCTTTCTTTCTATTTATCTCTCTTCCTGTTTTTCATTCATTTTTTCCACTTTCTCTGTTCCTTCTTCTTTCCTTCTTCTATTCTTTCTTTTTTCTCTTTCCGTTTTTCATTCAATTTACCTTCCTTCTTTTCCTGTTTTCATTTCCTCCTTGACTTACTTTTTTCTTTCTTTTCATTCTATCTCATCTATACTTACGCAAGCACGCTCCCACGCGAGCACACACATGTATACACACACACACACACACACACACGCACACATACACACAGAGGAACACATACACACGAACCGAGACAGCCACTCACCCCATCCCCAGCAATCCAATATGAGATGCGAATGGCTTTTACTCCACTTCCAAGTTGTCTAATACTCTAAGACAGCGAAGCAGCCTCCACATAGCCACACGATCTGCAAAAGATAGCAACAAAAAGACCCTCTTATCACACATCTCTGTCTTGGAAAAGGAAATACATTTGATAATGTAGTCCTGAGCACATTAAGTTAGCAAAAATTAAACAGGATGGTCATGGTAGGAAGACCTTTGATCATATGTCCGTTTGATTAAGTTCAACCTAGGATTAAACATCATCTACAAGAAATTGAACATTAAATAATGTATCCTTGATACGCTTAGACTTTAAAAAAATATAAATGTTTCCTTATAGGTCTGTTGCATTAGAACTGGCCGCTAACTTAGGATTAAACACTCTCAACGAAAAATGACACATTAGACAATGTAGTCCAAGGTACATTAGTCTGTGGAAAAACGTAAACGGGGTTGTCAGAATTGGGACAGAGCTGCTGCAAAAGTATTTAGTGCCTTAGGCCAGCCACCAAGTCTACAGTGTGCAACTCTTTTTTTTCTGTCCTGTAACGTGCGACTCTTTCTGTCATTCTTACAGTATGTGACCCCTTTTTCCAGACTCACAAAAACAGTAAAATTCATTTAGTTTCCAACCGTTCAGTGGCTTGACCAGGAGACACATCATGATCTCTCAGCTGTGAACTCTGTAAAATAATGTCACACTTGAGAGGAATCTCTTTTCGTTTGCTTGTAGTCGTGATTGTACGTAAGTTTAGGAAAGAAAACCGAATTGAAGATAGCGAATTTGGCTTTATTTACTGACCTCTCCTCGTCTGAGGATTGAATGCTGGGACTAGCGCATTACTTTGCTACCACCTGTATTTTCTAGCCCGAAGCTAACACACTCGACCAATATTCCCAAAATGCCACGCGATTGAGCTGAAGCCAGAACCATTTTCTTGGGAAGCTGACTTCTTGCCACAAAGCCACACCTGCGCCATACACACACACATTTTTACTTGTTCCAGTCAATTGAATGCGGTCAAGCTGGATCACCGCCTTTAGTCGAGCAAACCGAGCTGAGGACTTATTCTTTGTAAGCCTAGTATTTATTCTTTTGTCTTTTGCTGAACCACTAATTTACCGGGATGTAAACACAGCAGCATCGGTTGTTAAGCGATGTTGGAATGGGGACACAAACACAAGCACGCAAATACATAATGCATACATACATACATACATACATATATATAT
>NC_068995.1:49118481-49120088 GCF_001194135.2 Octopus bimaculoides | reverse complement strand
GACAACAAACATAAGTCAATGCTTCTTACGTCCATCCACACACGACATACACACGCACAAATGCACACACACGCACGCACACACACACACACACACACACACACACACACACAAACATACATGCATACACACGTACACAAATATTCACGTACATGCATGCACGTGCAATGAAACTGCATTGTCTCTTGTGAAAACTTTCGCCTTCCTCGAAGTGCACCAATCACTGTAAGCTGTTAAGGTCTTGACGTTATATGATGACCCTTTACTGCTACCCTAGCAAACACTTCGGGTATAACCGCTCACACCCCGCTTGTACAATATTTCAATAGATTTCCCATGCACTTCCTCCCCGTCTTGTGTATGAATGAGTATGTTATAGAACATGGGATGTAGAGGGAGGGATGGTGGGAGAGGGGAGAGAGGGGGTTGGGTTGAGGAAGAGGTTTTAGGATTGTAGGGGGTGGTGAGATAAGAGCGAAAGCAAAGGCAGAATAATGGTAGAAATAGAAAAAGAGAGAGATAGAGAGAGGGAGGAGAGAAAGAAAGAGGGAGTGAGAAAGAGAGAGGGGTGAGAAAGAGAGAGTGTGTGGGTATGGATGTGAGGGGGTGAGGATGTTTGGTTTTGGGGGGATAAGTTTTAGGGTGGTGTTGAATGAGTCGAGGGTGAGTGAGGGATGAGTGTGAGAAAAGAAAGAAATAGGGACTGAAGGTGAGAGAGGGAGAGAGAGAGAGAGAAAAGAGAGAGTGAGATAGTTCCAATCAAATCTCAGGGAATAAGAGAGAGAGAGTGGGTGAGAGAGAGAGAGAAGAGAAAGTGAGAGAGAAGAGAAAGGCATAAGAAAGATTGATACCTTTTAATAGGAGTATATTGTTTCTAATAATAAAACACACATATACTCACACACTCACAACTCTCTCTCTCACACACACACACACACACACACAAATATATATATATACATGTATATGTGTATATATATATATGTGTGTATATGTGTGCGTGCGTGCGTGTGAATGTGTGTATATATATATATATATGAATGTATATGTGTGTATATATATATATATATATGAATGTATATGTGTGTGTATATATATATGTATATATATTTATATATTCATATATTTATGTGTATATGTATATGTGTATGTGTGTGTATAGAAAGTGAGAGTGAGAGAGAGAGCGTGAAGAACATTTCGATATTCGACAGACTACATGAAAGAAAATAAATAAATGAATAAATAAATAAATAAATAGATAAATAAATAAATAAAAGATTAAGCGCAAAAGAGAAAGAGGAAAAAAAAAGAAAAGAAAAGAAAGGCAGATGGTTTGAAAGAGAGGGAAAAGAAAGAACGAAAGCAAGATTCGATTGAGAGAAGAATCGAAAAATTAAAAAAATAAATAAAAAAATGAATAAGAGAATACCGGAATGATTAGAATAAATACAAGCGACCTAATAATTGTGGAGGTGAGAGGAATAGCGATGGCGGGGATAGCGGTGGTGAAGGCGGCATTGATGTAACATTAAAACGGGTCTCGTCAGCTGGAGAGCCTGGATACTAAACCACAAACATTACATCTATTGAAGAAGACATCACCCTAT
>NC_068995.1:49116651-49118287 GCF_001194135.2 Octopus bimaculoides | reverse complement strand
GTGGTGGTGGTGGTGGTGGTGGTGGTAGTGGGGTCAAAATAAAGGAAATGGAGAAGGTGGTAAATAATAATGGTTTCAAATTCTGGCACAAAGCCAGCATGTCTGGGAGCGGGAGTAAGTCGCTTACATCGACCTCAGTGCTTGACTGGTGCTTATTTTATCGACGTTCCCCTCCCCCCACCAAAAAAGAGAAAATAAAAGAATGAAAGGCAAAGTTAACCTCGGTGGAATTTGAACTCACCCCGGCATGCTAACGATTCTGCCAGTTCAGGACCTTGATGGTGTTTAACAATAACGAAGTGCACTGCTCTCAACAACACATCTTATTTAGCTGTAAATTTGTCTAGATCTTTTTCTTTTTCTTTTGTGTCAGTCACCCTCTGTCTCTCTACATATCGATTACTCAGTATTTATACATCTACACTATTCGATACAGTTAAAAAGATAACAATAAGTAAGAAATTCATACAGAAATCAATGCAAGCTGCTGTCATTACAAGAAAATATGTTGTAATTTCATGTAAAAGTAGGTGTGAGCAAGTAAAAATATAGGTTGCCTTTGCTGGGACTAGTGACACTTGTTATAGACCGGTGCAGTTGTTGAAGTAACATCAGGATCAGAGGTGACTTCCTCATTGATCTTATATTTACGAATTAATATTATTTCTTTATGCATAGCTTTATTATCGATTCGAAAGCACTATAAGGCTGAAAGTTATTTAACTTTCATAGATCGTTGTATGCGTGTATGTATACACACATACATACATATATATACACACATACATACATACATACAAACTCACACTTTGTAATCAATTTATAAAATTGTTTTGACAGTCTCTATTATTGCAAATGTCTGATGATCGGTCACGCGAAACTCCGGGTAAGAGTTTGTGAAGTTTTTTAGGCTTTAATAAAATAGTATTTTACTCTCTCTTTGGTATTCGATCATTATTTTTTCCATCTTGTTTTACATCTATGTGCTCACACACACACACACACACACACACACACACACACACACACACACACACACACACACACACACACACACACACAAGAAAAGACATAAATAGTGGTTTATTATTCGTGCATTTTGACTTACGGCTGTTTCTGGTATACATTATACACGTCTTCATAGTTCTCTTTACTGAATCGCTCAACTGATCAACGATGACAAGATTTATTTTCAGGTCGTTTGAACTATTTTTTTATTCGATAAATAGAGCTATTGAATACATAGAACTATGAACGCACCTATAATACATATCAGAAACAGCTGTAAGTAAAAAATGAATGAATAAATCAACATGTAAAGCCTATTATTCTATACCTTTTCTTGTATGTTACTCTCGAAAAAAGACCAGGTTAACTGGGGAATGTGACCATGAGTTTACTAAATCGACTGGTGATGGCCCACAATCTCAGGCTTTGCCCTGGGATGACATGGGGCTTTTTAATAATCGGAAAACCTTTTGTTATCTTGGTTTATTTGTATCAACACAGAACTTATGAAGTATTTTCCCCGGGAGTGACAATCCTTCATTAATAACTGACACGCACGCACACACACACACACACACACACACACACACACACACACACACACACACACACACACACACACACACAC
>NC_068995.1:49113347-49114496 GCF_001194135.2 Octopus bimaculoides | reverse complement strand
AGCTGACAGAATCGTTAGCGCGCTGGACGAAATGCTTAGCGGTATTTTATCTACTGCTACGTTCCAAGTTGAAAAATTCCGCCGAGGTCGACTTTGCCTTTCATCGATAAATTAAGTACTTGTTGAACACTGGGGTTGATGTAATCGACACATCCCCTCCCCCGAAATTGCTGCAAGTGTGACAAAATTTGAAACTATTATTATAATTATTATTATTTTTATTATTATTATTATGGCGGCAAGCTGACAGAATCGTTAGCGCGCTGGACGAAATGCTTAGCGGCATTTCGTCCGCCGCTACGTTATGAATTTAACTTCCGCCGACGTCGACTTTACCTTTCATCCTTTCGGGATGAATAGATTAGCATCAATTCTTCTGTCTTTGAGTACAAATTCCACCGTGGTCACCGTCTTAACACTAACAAAAGTAATAGACTTCTAAATATGAAGACATAAACAACACGTAATATATATTGTCTATGTTTATTGTATCCACTCATAGTGGGTGGTGCTGTGATAACTTACCACTTCGCGTCAAATTTGTGCCGGGAGCTCATATTGCTCGGGCCTGATATTAGTTGCTTTTACGTTAACAATGGGTAAAGTTGTGTTGTAGTAAGGGCGTGCACCTTAAAAAAGTGTTAGTAAAAGGAGAGGAGAGGTAAATATATATATAAAAAAATGTTTGAGAAACTCAAATGTTTTCTGGGTGCGTTTTATTGTTAGAACAGCATTCGTAAAGTTGTCTCGCATTCCGCAAGACAAACTCCTCCCTACTTTATATTGCCTGTGCTAGTCCAGGGTAATGTGACTAGCAGAATGAGCAGAAGAGAGGACGACAGAAAACGGCGAACAAGCGTTTGAGAAGAGAAAAAAGAGAATATATATATAAGCAACAAGGATATCCAAAGTTAATGCTGTACGATCGTTTCATGCGACTCCATTTATTTAAGCAATGCTTAAGCAATTGCTTAAATAAATGGAGTCGCATGAAACGATCGCACTGCATTAACTTTGGATATCCTTGTTGCATATTTTGATTTTAATCACCTTATTTTGGAATTGTCTGGATAATACCATACTTAATTCTGGTGCCTAAACTTAAGTACCATATTCATCTTGAATCTAAATTTTTATATATATATATAT
>NC_068995.1:49110797-49112504 GCF_001194135.2 Octopus bimaculoides | reverse complement strand
ATATATATATATATATATATATATATATATATATACACGAAGGCTGTGATCTATTTATATATATGTTTGCCTCCTTGGCACGGCCAGAATAATCAGGAAAATATTAGATGGCCGAAAAGAACGAATAGCATGGTACTGCGGTCTACTGGTAGCAATCCCGCTACGCATGTAAGACTCCTGGAGCTCCGTCAAAACCTGTGATACAGAGAAATAATAATAATAATAATAATAATAACAACAACAACAACAAGAACACTCAGAGAGCGCAAACTTCCGCCAAGGCAACATCAACGTCCTCTCAACGCCGGAGACGATTTTTAAAATGAGAATATCTTAAACGAGAATACTAAAAATGAACCCGACCACTCTCAAATATTAAGTTTAAAAAACCGGAAAAATAATCCAGAATCCTTGTCTGGTACTGCATCGATCCCATAATCAGTTCTATCTATCTATCTATCTATCTATCTATCTATCTATCTATCTATCTATCTATCTATCTATCTATCTACACACACGCGCGTGCACACAGAGACTCACACACACACACACACACACACACACACACACACACACACACACACACACACACACACACACACACACACACACACACACACACACACAGATATGTAACACCTTTTCGCCAGTCAATGTATCAATATAAGTGACCTTTGTCTGGTATGTGTAAATTCAAATAATGTTTTTGTATGTTGCAACGAATCACTATGTTCGGCACATTCTAATCGATGACCCGTGCTGCTGGATTCGCTCGCTAAGCATGCCATCAGCTGGTGTTTGGGTTCAATTCCGATTATCGATTTCTTGACGTACACCCCCACCCCCCACACACACCTAAATTTGTGCTGTGAATTAATGTATAGATCAACATACAATGTCAGTGAATCTATATGTATATATATATATATATGTAAATATATGTATATATTCACACACACACACTCTGACATACGTATATATACACGCAGAACGGTTTTAAATATGTTTTCAGTTTTTCAAAGTATCTTTCTAATAACTAATCTATTAACTAACACACCAACACAAATTACAGTTATATCGATAAATAGTTAAAGCTGTTTCTCTTAGTTTCGGATTCAAAATGTCTTCTTGCATTCTCGGCACACCTTGGCTATATCTTTTCAACTTCGACAATTTCAATCCACCCAGAAATTTGTTATCTAATTAGCATCATATCTTTCATTCTTCACAGTAAATGCTTACATGTTCTTGATTACAGTTCTGTAAATCTTACTTGAAAGATCGTCCCCACCTCAAAAAATTACATTCAAAGAAATGGCATCAGCTCTTTTAGGTGACCCAAACATTGGCTTGCTTCTAGTTTACCAACGTCTTGGAAATTGTGCATGAAGAAATAGGAAATAGACGTGCGCTGAAGTACCAGGAGAGAATAGTTCTTTTCGTGTCCGATTCCAAAGCATTTTTGAACAACTCTAAGAACAACGGTCTCAATCGGTTTCATGCGAACACAGATACGAACACAGAATCTAAAGAGCTGGAAGAAATATCGCAAAACACTTTCCTCATGCTGCCAGCTCGACGTGTGTGCGCGCGGTTCTATCTATCTATCTATCTATCTATCTATCTATCTATCTATCTATCTATCTATCTATCTATCTATCTATCTATCTGTCTGTCTGTCTGTCTGTCTGTCTGGCTGGCTGGCTG
>NC_068995.1:49107502-49108597 GCF_001194135.2 Octopus bimaculoides | reverse complement strand
GTAGTAGTAGTAGTAGTGGTAGTGGTAATAGTAGTAGTAGTAGTGGTAGTGGTAGTAGTAGTAGTAGTAGTAGTAGTAGTAGTAGTAGTAGTAGTAGTAGTAGTAGTAGTAGTTACTGCTGCTGTCGTTGATGAGAATGATGTGTAGAGCATTGGAGCGTTCAGAAGTACATGATTCAAGGGACACCTAGGAACGTCTAGAATTTCAAGAGATCGATGTTGCAAAAACAGAAGCGGAGCTTCACTACAGGTATTTAGATGCAATAAACCTTTTAACAGAAACACAATCAACGTAAGTCATCGTTTTCGCAAATTGTTGCTTGCGTCATTAATCATTTTAATTCCACAAAAGTTTGCAACAGGAATAGACTGAAAATAATATATTCTCTTCTTGTAACAGTATTAGCCCAAGAAATAACCCCCTGAACAGCAATTGTCTTTCAAAAGTTATAGTCTATTGTGTCAAAGTACAGTTCGTGACTATGAGAGTCTTTAAGAATTACGTTAGCCTGAACTTAAGTTTGCTTATATTCATCTACCAATACATTCAAGAATCATGAAAGAAAAATTTTCGAAAAACCTCCCTGGGGGTTTTGTTCTTAAAAATTAAACAGAATCTGTATGTTTAACATTCAATGGTCAATTCGCAGCTATGCCTTTCCATATGAATATGGTAGCTTCAGTTGAAGTTTAAGCTGCAAAGCTAAGCACAGATACTACACTTTTTATATCTTCTCAAGATGACAATAATTTCCGCAGGCGATCTGAAATATGGAACTTCTGTAGACATGCTTAGATATTCTTACTTTGAAATTGCATGTCCCAACACAACAGATTAATAAGAAAAAAAAAAAGAAAGAAAGAAAACATGCAACTGAACAAATAAGCAAATTAATTTTAAGGTTAAGGAAGAAGAGCTTTGATTACTTTTCGTCCTTAGTTTTAACTCATTACGAAAACATAGTCATCGTGTCTGTGTTTATCCCTCCACCATCGCTTGACAACCGATGCTGGTGTATTTACGTCTTAGCGGTTCCGAAAAAGAGACCGATGGAATAAGTACTAGGCTTACAAAGAATAAGTCCTAGGTTCGATT
>NC_068995.1:49105356-49106957 GCF_001194135.2 Octopus bimaculoides | reverse complement strand
ATATATATATATATATATATATATATATATATATATATATATATATATATATATATATATATACATATATACATATGAATATATGCTTATATACATACACACGCACATATGTGTGTATGCGTATAAACATTTTGTGTTATATTTATATATGGAAGTTTAGTTGCTCAATGAATAAATATTTGCTATAAATCACTTTCCCTCTTCTCTCTAGACCCAGTGACATACATACATACATACATACATATATACATACACAAATGTATATTCTTTCATATACACTGATTCATGTCCATATACATTTACGTATATATTCATGTTATACATCAATATATATATATTTGTGTGTTTGTGTATGTATGTATGTGTGTGCGTATACGAAATATAAGCATGTAAAATATATATACATATAGACGCACACACACACACACATGTATAAACACATGTGTATGTACAACCCTTAGTAGTTAATAAAGAAAGCTTTTTATTATTATTATTATTATTATTTCCATCATCAACATCATAATCATTATCCCGCATTTGTATGCGCCGCTATGAACCGGAAGTTGAAGGCTACGCCATTGTTCTCTCGCCTTTCTCTCACACAAATAGATTTGCATTAACGATTTTTTTTTGTCTGTTGTTGCTCTCCATTGCCCTCGCCTTTCCTTCCTTGACTCACACCGTCAAACCATTGCTCTCGTACCACAGAACCACAGAGTTTCTCCTCAAACTCTCATCATTTCACTATCAACACCACATCTCTCTCTCTCTCTCTCCCTCTCTCTCACTCTCTCTCTCTCTCTCTCTCTCTCTCTCTCTCTCTGTATCTACACCGCCGCCGCCACCATCACCTCAATCTGTACTAATACCAGTACCACCAGTTAGTACCGACATCATGATCTTTGCTCCCGGACCCACAACCATCACCATCACCACCATCACCACCACCAGGCACCAATTGATGCTGGTTTTTATCTTTTCCTTTACCGTTCGTACCTTTATTTATTGTGTGTCCGCTACTTAACATTACGTATATTTTACTGTTCGATTTTCTTCTGTCTTCTTTGTAATATCGAGTGGACACACGCGCTCACACACGCGCTCACACACGCGCTCACACACGCATACACACATACACAAACACAGACATACATACACGCACACACACACACATGCATGTGCACACATACACATGCACCCACACACACATGCACGCACACATATACGTATGTATGTATGTATCCTTTACTTTCACTTTCTCCTTTTTTCCTTCGTACTCTTTCGCTCTCTCTCTCTCACTCTCTCCCCAACACTATCTCTTTCAGGTTGTGTACGCATCTCTCTTTCTCTCTCTCTCTCTCTCTCTCTCTCTGCATATTCATATATGTGTTTCTGTCTCTATATGTATATATATAAACATGCATGCGCATATATATATATATATATATATATGTAATGTATATGTGTATATATATGTATATATTTGTATATATATGTATATATATATATATATGTATATATATATATATGTATATATATATGTATATATATATATATATGTATATATATATATATATATGTATATATATATATGTATATAT
>NC_068995.1:49103064-49104863 GCF_001194135.2 Octopus bimaculoides | reverse complement strand
ATATATGTATCTATACATATATATATATGTATCTATACAGGCTCGTACATGAGTCAAATCTCAGCATACGAACAACAATAAACAGCCGCACACATTAATCACCTCACGACTTGTTCAATTTTGTTTCGTTTTCTTTGTTTTTCTTTTTTTAACCTGCATATTTGCTCCCCAACCTTACCTCTCATTCTATATATACGTACGTCTCTCCTCCACCCCTTCGTTTAATCTCTGTCTCTCTCTTTCTCTCTGTCTATCTATCCGTCGGTCTCTCATACACATATACACGCACACATACGCATAGAGAAATCAGCTTTTTTCCACCTTTCATCGTGTTGAATCAACGTTTTATTGATCAGGACATTAAGAGCGAAGAGGTGAGCTCCAACTTGGCAAATGTTATCGAACATAAGAGCTGAGTGACTTTCAACTTGTATGTAATAATATACCATCAATAGTCATTGTTCTTTTCAGAGAAACTATGTAATTGTCGTTTTACTAAGTACAACATTAACACACCGCCATTGTTTATTTATTGTGGCTGGTAACAGCAACAACAACAACAACAAGAAGAAGAAAAATAATAATAATAATATGATGTTGTGATTACTATTGTTGTTGTTGTTATTAGGGCGGGGAGGTGGCAGAATAGCTTAACTTGTCGGATAAAATGCTTAGCGTCATTTCGTCCGGTTTTACGTTCTGTGTTCCAGTTTTATCGAGGTCGTCTTTGCCAATCATCTTTTTTTTCGGGGTCGAGGAAATAAGTACCAGTAGAAAACTGGGGTCAACTTACCTCCTCTTCCGAACCTGCAGGCCTTGTATCGAAGTTTGAAACCATTATTATTTTTATGATGGTTGCGAGCAGACAGAGTCGTTAGCGCGTCGGACAAAATGCTCTGCGGCATTTTTTTCGAGGTTTCGCATTGCATTGTTCTCTCACCGGATCGATAAAATAAAGGACCAGTCATGAGATTGTTGATATCGTCTGACCCCTTCCCCTCAAAATTACTAGCTTTGAACCTAAATCAAAAACAAGTAAGTCACTGGATTTGCAGAATCGGTAGAGCATCGGAAAAATTCCTGAACTAAGCAACAGAAGACTTGTACCGTCGAAATCAAAGAGAATGTTAGATACATCAAGACTACGTACACTTGCTTAACAGGATGCGTGTACCATGATTATTAAACGTCGCCTAAGGAAGGTCGTAAATCTAACTAACTTGTGTATATAATGAAACAGGATAATAAAACATGAAACTAAAAGTGTACACACTAATGCTGTTGTGAAATCAGGATATATAAATATTAAAAACTACCACCAGAGAAAGATGTGCATGTCACGATTATAGAACACCAAACTTTGGTGTATAATTTAAGAACTCTAATATATAGAGAGAGAGAGCAATAGTATATATACACCAAACATATAAAGTAAGCGAGAGCAGGATGTGTACAGTATGAGTGTTGACACCATCTCCACAAAAATCTGCATTTATATATATATATATATATATATATATACACATATATATATATATACATACATATATATATATATACATATATATATATATGCATATATATATGTAACAAGTAAAGAGTAAAGAGTATATGTATATATGTTTGTATGTATATATGTATGCATGTATATATATATATATGCATATGTATATATATGTCTATCTATCTATCGATCTATCTATCTATCTATCTATCTATCTATCTATCTATCTATCTATCTATCTATCTATCTCTCTCTCTCTCTCTCTCTCTCTCTATATATATATATATATATATAT
>NC_068995.1:49102274-49102809 GCF_001194135.2 Octopus bimaculoides | reverse complement strand
TATATAAATAGATAGATAGATAGACAGACTGATAGATAGATAGATAAGTGTGTGTGTATGCACACACAAATAGTACGCACAAAGTATGGTGTAATGTAGGAAGAATGTAAAGAAAAGCCAGACAAAGATATGTATTTGTGCATTTGCCTGTTCATGTGTTTGCTTGTGTGGTAGGTGTATGTGCATATGTGTGTGCGTGTGATTATATGAGTGCTTGTGTCATTGTATATGCGTGTATGCGTATGTGTGTGTGTGTGTGTGTACCCCACTAGTGTAGGTCCAAAGTAGGTTACGATCGTAAGAACGAAAAGGTTTGCTTAGATAGCAAGATAGCATGCTTTTACAATGAAAGACTGTTTGTTACGTCGGGTGTTTGTGTATAGGAAGTGAGTCTATCACTGGACTGAATCTAAATCTAAGACAGAAGGAGGTGAGGGAAGCAAGAGGAGGAGGAGGAGGAGGAGGAGGATGACGATGAGGAGGATGAGAGAAGGAAAAGAAGGGAAGAAAAGGAAATTAACGGAAATCAACGGGA
>NC_068995.1:49099963-49101234 GCF_001194135.2 Octopus bimaculoides | reverse complement strand
TGTATGTATATATATGTGTGTGTGTGTGTGTGTATGTATAAACATACAATACCCGCCCCCAATACACATAAATGCACACTGTTTCGTCCATTCTTTCAGTTTTTTAAAACTTTTCTACAACTCTATTTGTATTCAGATTAGACACGCACACACGCACACACGCACACACGCACACACGCACACACACACACACATGTATACTCACACAGTCGAGAACATATACACACACATACATTGTTGTTCTATTATTATTATTATTATCATCATTGTTGTTGTTGTTGTTGTTGTTATTATTATTATTATTGAAGTGTTTGTTGTTGCTGTTCTTACTGTTGTTGTTGTTGTTGTTGTTGTTGTTGTTGTTGCTGTTGTTGTTATGGTATGCAGTGTTGTAGGTCTCAACGACTGGAAGCAAAATAAATATAAATTTCTCCTGCATCAGATCTCAAGAGACGCGAAAGACTTTGAAAGGCTTTGATAAAAATGAGGATGACGATGATGATGATGATGGCGAGGAGGAAGAGGATTACGATGATGATGGTGGTAATGATGATGATGATGACGACGAGGAGGAGGATGACGATGATGAGGACGATGATGATGAAAGTGGTGGTGGTGGTGGTGGTGGTGGTGGTGATGATGATGATGATGATGATGGTGGTGGTGGTGGTGGTGTTGGCGGTGGTGATGATGTTGCTTATGATGATGATGCTAATGATGATGATGATGATGATAGTGGTCGTGATGATGATGGTGGTGATGATGAAGTTAGTGGACAAGGTGGTGCTTTTCGCGATGATGACGATGATGATGGTAATGATGAAGATTTTGATGAATATATTAATGATGATCGTGATGTTAGTGGTAAATGTAGTCGTATCGTTGTTGTTGTTGTTGTTGTTGTTAGTATTGGTGGTGGTGGTGGTGGTGGTAGTGATGAAGAAGATGCTGATATTTATGATGATGATGAATTATGAATGGGATACTGCCACTGCTGTCACAGTTGGTGATGGAGATGCTGCTGCTGATGATGATGATGCTGATGATGATGATGATAATGAGGTTGATGATGATGACACCGATGGTGGTGACACTGATGGTGGTGATATCTATCTATCTATCTATCTATCTATCTATCTATCTATCTATCTGTCTGTCTGTTTGTGTTTCAAAACTGTACAACCACCACTCCAAAATAAAAAAAAGAAAGAAAGAAAGAAAGAAAGAAAGAAAGAAAGAAAGAAAAGACAGAAGCAAGATGTAATAGTTTG
>NC_068995.1:49098870-49099686 GCF_001194135.2 Octopus bimaculoides | reverse complement strand
TATATATATGTATATATATATTGTAAGGGCCGTGTCGAAGATGGATAAGTAATATACAGGACCATTGCCCCATTATCCGTCAACGAAATAAAATGAAGACATATTCAGGATCTGATCATAACGGCTTCTCTCACTTCCAGTAACAAACAAGAATTGATAGCTGATTAATCGATAAGCTCTTGGTTGGAGTGCCCGCGCACGTATATTTATATATTCACCACCCCGCACACAATACATTTGCAATATAGTATGTGTATTCTTTTACGGAACACTGATGAGGTGAAGTGCTACGTCGCAAAATATGTCTGCAGCTGATATGTAATTAATACGACACTCTTGTGAAACGTGTGTATGTTCTATAAAGCATTGAATGCCATATCTGTTTTCTGCTTAATCATTATTATTATTTACATATATCCATGTATGTATGCATATGTATATATACATATATATGTGTGTGTAATGTGTATATATGAATACATGCATACACACATACACACACACATATACTAGTCACCTCATGCTGTGTGCACTTTTCTTGACCACAGAAAATGCCTAGCAAGAGCGGATATTGGAAAAAGTATGGTGGACAATAAACACCTCATACAATCTATTTCTTATTTTCGCTGTTTCTATTTCTTTCGATTTCAGTCTTCCTCTCTTTTTATCTCATTACATCGGTCATTCAGACATATTTCTTTTCAATTGTTTGCTCACTTCTAATAGCTTCCGGTCAGCTTCTTTCGACATGCAATGCATTCCCTATACATTCATACGTACATATATATACATACATACATACATACATACATACAT
>NC_068995.1:49096727-49098741 GCF_001194135.2 Octopus bimaculoides | reverse complement strand
ATATATATATATATATATATATATATATATACACATATATATATACAATGTTATATAATTAGATATACATACATATGCACCCGTCAGTCCACACACACATACATACATAAACAAATTAAACGTGCTTATATTTGCAAGGACAATGTGGCCTAATGGTTAAAATGTTCACTTCGCAATCTCTATCGGACGGTCTTCCCGTGGTCGATCCCAGTAGTTGGCATCTTGGGTAAATGTCATTTTCTATAGTCTCGGGTCCCAGCTTACCTTGTGAGTGACACTGGGTTGGCGGAAACTATATTGAAGCCTTACTTTGTCCTATTGCTCGGAATTACATCATAATGGTGGCAACATTATAAAGTAATTCCAAGCTTGAAACATCTCTCGCTCTTATAACTCTTTTGAAACTAGATAACAGCATTTAAGACATTATCAGCTTCTCCCATTTTCTTCATCACTTTCTAGAGACCTTCTCGGCTTACCGCTTTGGTAAGCTTCACAAGCTCAATACTTAATACTTGATTTCTATTCAGTGTTTTCTTTCATCGGTTTCAAGGATTACGACCTAAAATGTTGCTTTGAGATTTAGCGTAATTTCTGTTTTTGTTACAAGATGAATATTTCGCCTATCTGTGATAAGACGAGCCAAGAGGCTTAACTAGTAACACAAACAATGGCCATCACAAATTACTTTATTTCCTTTGTTTTCCGAGATGTTTGATGAAAGCATCTTCAAAATTCTCAAAGTTTGGGGACATGCTCATTGCTATGTATCAGTGATTCTCAACCATTTCTTTGTTTATGAACCACTCTGATTACAATTTATTTGGATGGACTCTCATATAGCCACTCAACGTGTGGTAAGAAGTTTGCTTCCCAACCACATGGTTCCGGGTTCAGTCCCACTTGCGTGACACTGCGTGTCTTCTACTATAGCCTCGGGCTGATCAAACTATCCATATTTTGCCGACAGATTTTTCTTCAAAAAATGGATAGTTTATCCTGTTCATGCTATATTATTAGAATTATCCTTATTTCCTTATCTTTATCTTTCAATACATCTCAACGTTTCTGAAGCAAAATTTGTTTGTTGACTTTCAACGTAAGTTGAATTTAACGTAACTTAGTGGTTCGGCAAAAAGTGACCGATAGAATAAGTACTAGGCTTACAAAGAATAAGCTCTGGGGTCGATTTGCTCGACTGTAAAGGTGGTGTTCCAGCATGGCCGCAATCAATTGACTGAAACATGTAAAAGAGTAAAAGAGTAATCGATGCATCATCATTCGTAATACTCTGACAATGTAGTTGCAGTCACAACGATGAGTATATTTGTTAGAATACTCTCTGTGGCTATGATGAAATATAAGCCACTGGTCTGTGAGTAATAAATTATTTTCAAACCGTCAGAGGCTGCTTTAAAGATCTTCCTCTCCGCTCTAGGTTAAACCTCCGGTGCTTTCTCTCTCTATTGCTTTTTTTTTTCTTTTCATATTTTTTAGACATTTTTGTAAGGATTCTTTCTTTCTTTTCCTTTCTTTCTTTCCTTCTTTCTTTCCTTCATTTCTCTCTTTCTTTCTTTTTCTTTCTTTCCTTCTTTCTTTTCCTTTCTTTCCTTCCTTCTTTTTCTTTCTTTCTTTTCTTTCCTTTTCTTCCTTTCTTTCTTTCTTTCTTTCTTTATTTCTTTCTTTCTTTCTTTCTTTCTTTCTTAATTGTACAAGCTAAATCTTATTTTCACTTCAAAGTCCCAGGCCTTATTACTGTGTGGTATCTTGTGTCCCTCAATGTCACAATGAGAGCTATGACAGCAAAGTGCAAGCTTCTAGTGGGGCCACCATGCCGGACAGATCAAAAGGCACAAGTTAGACTAATATAGCCTACCTCTTCTCAGAGGAAAAATAGGTTTGCCATGATAACGCCATCACCGCTACCTAGAAAAAAACATACTATTAACATATATATATATATATATACATACACACATATATATATATATATATATATATATATATATATATG
>NC_068995.1:49094948-49096159 GCF_001194135.2 Octopus bimaculoides | reverse complement strand
GAGAGAGAGACGTCATGAGATTTACGAAGTGATGGAGAGTGAAGGAAGTAGATACAGTGAAAAACAAAAGAGAAAGATAAGAGAGAGGAGCTATAGAGTAGATATACTGAAAGATATATATATATATATATATATATATATATATATATATAGAGAGAGAGAGAGAGAGAGAGAGAGAGAGCGAGAGAGAGAGATATTGAAAGAGAGAGAGATGGGGGACAGTGTGAGCTATCGTGTTATACATAAGACGGATGAACTGAAAGACAAAAAGTGAAACGAAGATAAACATTGCTGTACATAATGAATTAATTTACAAGTTAAAACATGGACGATGAAATTATGAAATATCCAGGAAATATACCGATGGCGCCTAGGAGAGCTATTTCTGTGGACAAATGTTAAAGGAGTTGATAATGATGCAGGTTGGTGCTTTCAAGGAAGGTCTAAATTGATGCTAGTATAGATGTTATCTTTGACAGTTGAACTGGTTGTCATGTAGAATTAGAGAGAAAGGGACGAGAGTGAGGAATTTGTTAGTTCTTCGTAGGAACAGAGAGATAGAGACAGAGATAGATAGATAGAGAGATAGAGAAAGAGAGAGGGCTGAGCTGGGAGTAGTTAGAAATAGCGAGAGCTCTAATAATGATTAATATATGTTTCCGTGGGTTCTTTCTCCGTTGTTAAAACGTGTAACTTATAAGAAAGTTCTGTTGCCGGAAGTGACCGAATAAATATTTAATAATTCTTACATCAACATGAAAATGAACATCCGGTAATGGTAAGTGGTGCCAGTGAGGTCAGAATTTCGCCGAAATATATTCGTTTCATGTAATAAACGAAGATCTAAAGGATTTGAGAGATTTGTGGAGGAAAGGCGGGCGGTTAACTTCAATATTAGTTAAACCGCATTTGGTTGTTACTTCCTGTGATCTAACAACTTAACTTTGGTCGATCGCTAGCAGCTGTTAGTAAGAACAAACTGTTTGATTTTTTTCCCTAACTTTTAAGATGATTTCGTCATGCATTACCACAAGTTTTGACTGCTATAAGACGGTCTCTACACACAAACACTTTCACACACATACACACACACACAAACAACAACATACACAATGTATATACAAAAACATTGGTATATGTATGTACATATAAATATGTACGTATACACACACGCACGTATATATATATATATATATATATATATATATATG
>NC_068995.1:49091099-49094231 GCF_001194135.2 Octopus bimaculoides | reverse complement strand
ATTTCTTTGGTTGCTTGTGAGGCATTTTTCCCTTTACAGAAAAAGAAAAGCATCAAGTGCCGAAAATGAACTTTCTTATCTTCCATTTTTAAGGGTTACAGAATTAACACAGGTTATAGGAACATAAACCTTCTTCCACGAAAAGATAGCTTAAACTGTGCTCTAAATGGAGGTGTAGTCAAATCCTATTTTATGGACTCAACCATGTTCCAAAATAAGTCGAAAGGTAAACTACTATAAATCGGTACGAACTTTCCGGACAACCCAATATTTTCAATAATTAAGTCAAATGAACGGACACTCTGTGACACCTGATTATTTTTGCCAATCAGGCCCTATAATAATTGTGAGTAAGATGGCCGTTGTTTTGTCTGAATATCTTCAGGTATTCAGGTCAATATCTATAGGACGATATGTAAAGAAACACTAGACACTTTCTTAGTTCAGTCAGTTAGCCTTATAGAACGGGGGTTATATAGCTTTCTACGTTAACTAGAATCGTTCGGAATCACTCGTTTCAAGTAATCTAATTGAGGGCTTCTTCGATGCTGAAATGGCTCAGAAACAACTTTATAAACAAAGGAATTCACAGACAGCTAAGAACAAAATGTATAAGGTTATATACACGCATGTGTTAGTTAACAACATGTCTTAAATTCATACAAAACTAAGGCAAATCTGTTCTAAAGTGCAACATGAAATATATAACCTTGGCTTCGATTGTTGTGTATATAACATATTTTCGGTTTATTTAGATGTTTAACTGTATACATTATATATTATATTTCAAACGACATATATATGTTTATATGTGTGCGCATATATACACACATATATATATATATATATATATATATATATATATATATATATGTATATATATATATATATATAATTATGCGTGTATATTTGCGCATATATATAAATAACATAACATATATACACACATGTCTATGTGTGCAATATAATACAATACATATGTGAGTGCAGTGATACATTTAATTTTTTATGAATATATCTAAATATGTGATCAATATACACTCAAAAATGTGTACATGCACGAACACATATCTGCTAGAAAAAAGTAGAGAGATAGATAGATAGAGAGAGAGAGAGAGAGAGAGAGAGATGGAGGAAGAAAGGGAGAGAGAGAGAGAGATGGAGGGAGAAAGAGATAGAGACAAAAGATGAGAGTCAAAAAATGTAGAGAATGAAGTAAAACAAAGAACGAAAGAAAGACAGGGAGTGATAGTGAGTCCACCGTGACCACCATGACTAAAGCGTCCGATATTTTAAGTGATTTCACTTAACTCTTTCTCTATATTCTGGCATGACTTCATGATACGATTGACCCCTTCTTCTGTAATGCATATTTCCATCGATTTTCTGGAATAAAGGAATTCAAATCGAAATCTGAAAGGATTTAAATTTAGAGCAGAAATGTATTAAGTGTATTTTTGATTGATTGATTGATTGATTGATTAGCACATTTATTGATTCTCATTTGTTTGTTGACTGTTGAATGATAGAATTGTTGTTTGACTTATCGGTTGATTGACTGCTTGATAGACTGGCTGATTGATAGAGTAATCGGTTGTTTAATTGGCAGATTTATTGAGTGATTGATTGAATCAGTTGAATAATGGAATTGTCTGACTAACCGATCAATTATCTAATTGACTGATTGATTTTCATTAGTTTGTTGACTGTTGAATGATAGAATTGTTGCTTGACTTATCGGTTGATTGACTGCCTGATACGCTGGCTGATTGATAGAATAATCGATAAGTTAATTGATAGATTTATTGAGTGATTGATTAAATCAATTGAATAATGGAATTTTCTGACTAACCGATCGACTGTCTAACTAACTGATTGATTGATTGCTTGACTTACAGATTGACTGAATTATTGTCTTATTCATTAAAGGATTTACTGGTGTCATTAACTGAGTGATTGATTAAATGATTCTGCAGTGGATTCATTGGTTGACTGACAGATTAACTGTTAGATTAAATATTCTGCTGATTAAACGATTGATTGATGAAACTGTAACCTGATTAGTCGATTGACTAATTAAGCGATTATTTGATTCATTAATTAAATGACTTACCGATTCATTGATTGACTGACTAATAGTGTAATTGATACGTTGATTGATAGCTCGACTGAACGACTAATTATTATTTTGACTAAATGATTGATGAACCAATCGATTGCTTCGTTGAGAGATCGTTTGATTAGGTGATTGATTGACCGATTGACTGCTTGGCCGATTATCTTTTATCTGTAATTTGTTATAGTCGTTAAATTACGGCCATGCTGGGGCAACGCCTTGAAGAATTTTAGTTGAATGAATCGAGCTCAGTATTTTTATTCTTTTTTCAAGCCTTATACATATACTATCGGTCTCTTTTACCGAACCGCTGTGTTACATGGAACGACGAACTTCTTTCGGCTCTCATCTACGAAGGCTTTCGTTGGCCCGAAGCTATAGAAGACTTGCTCAAAAGTTCAACAATGAAAGGGACTGAACCTAAGACCATATGGTTGGGAGAAGTAAGTTTGCTTCTTACCACACAGCTACGCCTGCGCCTATGAAAAGTAGATTGAGTGACTAACTGATTGTATGATTGATTGGTAGTGATGACTGAATATCTGATCAATCGCATGACTGATTGACTGATTAACCAATTAAGTGAGTGATCCATTGAAATGTTTCACGGATTAATTGAACGAATATATGAAGGAAAATCCGGAAATGAGTTTCCCAGAAATGAATCTGTGATCATCGGAGAATGTCGAGATTAAAACTCCGGGGAGTATCAGAAGTTTACCGAGGTTCACAGCGTCTTCGCTGTTTGTCAGAGTATGTCAAATCTGGGATGTTTATCTCCAGCGTTGAGCCGAGGGATTTGTAGGGGCTTCGCTGACTATTGAGGTCACAGACCCCCTATCTTTACTTAAAACAAGGTTTCTGGTTCACGTCACTGTGGGATTTAACAACAAATATCAAGGCACAAACGCAAATTCTTACACATGCTTAAGCGCGCCTGTATCTATGAATTTATATATATATATATACACATACATACATACATACATATATACATATATATATATATATATATA
>NC_068995.1:49089916-49090548 GCF_001194135.2 Octopus bimaculoides | reverse complement strand
TGTGTGTGTGTGTGTGTGTTTATCTGTGTGTCTGTGCGTGTCTGTTATATATATATTTTTAAGTGTTCCTGTGGAGGGAAATTCATGGAAGTAAGAGGGCGAACTCACCCTTGTACGCGTCTGTATTGATGTATGTTTGTGGAGGAGGTGTAGATGCCAGTGTGTACACTGTCTAGTGTATGTATATATTTATATATATATGCGTTTGTGTATATATTCACTTGTGTGTGTGTCTATGGCTTGCTTCCTTTGCAAATTATTGAAGTTTTAGGTTAATTACATTAACATATAAGGTTAGAATTACTCTCCGGTTATTTACTGTGTTGTTGGTGCTGTTGTTTTTACACTACAACTCTGGGGAGACACTTAAAATATGAAACACTTGCAGCGCGCACACACACACACACACACACACACACTCCCTCCCCCTCTCTCTAGATCTCTCGCTCTTCCTCTCTCCCTTTATACACACACATACACACACACATAAACATAAGCACTCACACACGCATACGAATATTACTAAACGCACAGACAGACACACACACACACACACAGAGACACAGACACACACGCACACACACATTTATACATATATGAAAGTATGAATACTGTGTAAGCGATTATGTACC
>NC_068995.1:49087634-49089906 GCF_001194135.2 Octopus bimaculoides | reverse complement strand
CACAGACACACACACACACACACATTTATACATATATGAAAGTATGAATACTGTGTAAGCGATTATGTACCACCCCATACATACATACATACATACATACATACATGTATATAGTTTTCGTTTTTTGTACATTATATATCAATGGAGGAATATACAAATATGCTTGTCGTACATATATTTAAATGCTTATTGTATAATTATATACACTTGTAACTCATATATATATACACCTTCGCGCACACACATATACATATATATATACATACACACACATATACATATGCATACATATATATATATATACACACACACATACATGTATATTTATATTTATATAACATTTCTTCTCTATTCATATTCGTTTATAATGTCTTGGTATTGTTTAGAATTTTGTTTTCATATAGGCCACAAATTAAGTTGCGGTATATAGCTATGACCGACATTTCGACCATATTATAAAACAGACAATGAAACGAAACCATGAACAAAAAAAAAAATGAAAGGAAGAGTACGTGGATGTGCTGGTATCGCTTATCTTTTTTAAAAATTCCACACGAAACGAAATAAAATATGGGAATACTTTTGAAGTTCAAAATATTAAAGTATTAAAGTACAAATCGAATACTAAAACACATATGTATCACACATAATATATAACCTAGGTTTATCAAGAGTTAATCGTTAAATAATTTTAAATCTGGCGTTGATTATTTTATCAGTTACCACATTGTTCCCATGATCATTAGTTACCATTGATCAAACGCATCGACACAACACCACAGTTAACATGTCTAGTCAGATGTTATTGAGAATGAATTGAGAAATTCAAAGAACTTTTTGGATGTTATTGTTTCAGTCGAAACGAAAGTGATTAATAAGGAAGTAGTTGGCACTCTGATGATTACGACGACGAGGGTTCCAGTTAAACCGATCAACGGAATTGCCTGCTCGTGAAATTAACGTGCGAGTGGCTGAGCATTCTACAGACACACGTACCCTGAACGTTAGTTCTCAGGGAGATTCAGTGAGACACAGAATGTGACAAGCCTAGCCTTTTGAATTACAGGTACAATTCATTTTTTACAGTGGAGTGAACTGGAACATCGTGAAATAAAGTGCTGCTAGGAATCGAACTCAAGATCACAAGATCTTGAACTGAATACCCTAACCCCTAAGTCACGCGCCGTCACCAGTAATAAGGAAATAATGAAAAACCTTAAATAAGAAAAGATATTGCTTGGACATAGTGAATCCTTCAATAAAACATAGTTGAAAAGAATACTTTCTACACATACACACATACAAACACACATGCATACATACATATTCTTTTCTGATTTAAGCTCAAGGCCCCAAATTTTTTTTTGGGGGGGGGGGAAGTTAGTCGATTAGATCGATCCCAGTACGCAACAGGTACTTAATTTATCGACCCCCAATGGATGAAAGGCAAAGTCGAGCTCGACGGAATTTTAAACTCAGAACGCAAAAACGGACAAAATTCTGCTATGCAATTTGCTCGGCGTGCTTACCATTCTGCCAGCTCGCCGTCTTATTAATTTTTAATATTAGCACAAAGAAACACAAAGAGCGGTTCGAGCCCCGGCTGTCTTAGCAGCATTATAGGTCCCTGGGCAAATCAATGCATTGGGCCCTATAATATTTATTTATTGACCGTATGTCACATAATAAATACTTCGGTCAAAATTGAGCCGTTAGACTTGTGTAAAAACGTTCCACGCTGCAATTGTTTCAGCATACGATCTCAGATCAGGTCACTTGCTATGCAAGTACATCTCCCTGTATATATATATATATATATAACATTGATTAGAGAACAAACATCAAATTCGAGTCAACGACTTTATATAACATCACAATTCCATACATTTGATCATATATAAATATTAGCATGGCCATCAACCTATAAAAGGAATCCATATAAAACATAAAAATATATATACAATATATGTGTGTATGTGAGTATATGTGTGTGTGTGTGTGTGTGTGTGCATATACATATGTGTACAATATATACATGTGTGTATTTGTACATGTATGTGTGTGTGTGCATATACACACATACATGTGTGTGTGTGTATATTACATTCTCAGTCGCCATTTTTCTCTTTCCTTTTCTCTCTCAGTCTCTCTCTTTGTCTCTCTCTCTCTCCGTCTTTTCTCTCTTTGTCTCTCTCCGTCTTTCTCTCTCTCTCTCTCCGTCTTTCTCTCTCTCTCTCTCCGTCTTTCTCTATCCCCGTCTCTCTCTCTCTCT
>NC_068995.1:49086403-49086963 GCF_001194135.2 Octopus bimaculoides | reverse complement strand
CCATCACCACCACCACCTTCTGTTACACCCACCCTGTACAACACCACACTCCCACCCTACAAACCCACCACCCACAGCACCCCACATACCCACTCTCTTACCTCGTACCACTGGTTTCCCCACATCGCCACTACACCACACCAGACCCATACCCGCATCACCATATACAACCCACCTTACATCACAACACCACATCATACACCTACCCCTTTGCGTCACTGCCTACCCCGATTAAAAACCAGTCTCACCCGTCCTTGCGTCACTGTTTACCCGTATTACCAGCCACCACCTCACCACACTTCACAGTATTACCAAATCGCCCCAACCCCCACCTAATTTAGCAGTGCCCCATGCCATCATATGACCCCACTTTACATTATAGTACCCCATATCACTACCCCTTCCACCCGTCTGCTAGATTTCTTGAATAGTTTTTTCAGATTGCAACATTTAAACGGGTATCATAGTTGTGAATAGATACATTCACACCATATCACAATCATTTGCACGCACGCACGCGCACACACACACACGCACACATTCATGTATACACCTATGTG
>NC_068995.1:49084379-49086120 GCF_001194135.2 Octopus bimaculoides | reverse complement strand
ATATATATATATATAGGCACAGGAGTGGCTGTGTGGTAAGTAGTTTGCTAACCAACCACATGGTTCCGGGTTCAGTCCCACTGCGTGGCATCTTGGGCAAGTGTCTTTCTACTATAGCCTCGGGCCGATCAGATCCTTGTGAGTGGATTTGGTCGACGGAAACTGAAAAAATACTGTCGTATATGTGTGTGTGTTTGTGTGTGCGTTTGTCCTCCCACCATCGCTTGAGAACCAATGTTGGTCTGTTTACGTCCCCGTAAATTAGCGGTTCGGCTAAGAGACTGATAAAATAAGTACTAGGCTTACAAAGAATATGTCCTGGGTCGATTTGCTCGACTAAAAGACGGTGCTCCAGCATGGTCACAGTCAGCATTAAATGCCTTGTGTATTCTGAAAAGATTCGTGACCAAGGACATCTTCTTCAAAGAATTGTTAGCGTCTGAACAAGTCAACGGCAATGAAGAGCTATTTGAGCTATTTGAGAGCGTTCATCGAAATTTGAAATTTCGTATGAAAACTTGTTTAGAGCTACATGGCCAACACCTTGAATATTTGTAATGAATTGCCTATTTCATTGCTAATAAAGTAATGCAAAGCCATAAATGTGTCCTACTCCTTTTTTGGTTTTTGGCATTAATCTAAATCTCTTGGTTACTGGAAATAAGGTCAGACAATTGTCGTGCTAATGACGGCTATCTTCTTATCTTAAGATTATATATTTCTCTTTTTGCTTACTGTCATATCATTTTTGGAGAATTCTTGCATTCTGAAATTATCTCCGTTTCTCAAGTGGAGCTGGTCATTTGGTAATTATACCATTTTGGTAATTATGATTACAGTCTCTACAGGTGATGATAATTTAATTAAACCAAGAACAGGTTGTGTGGTAAGAAGCATGCTTCTGAAACCACATGGTTCCGGGTGCAGTCCTACGGTGTGGCACATTGGCCAAGTGTCTTCTACTTGGGCCGATCAAAGCCTTGAAAGAGGATCTGGTTCACAGAAACTAAAAGAAGCGAGCTGGCAGAAACGTAAGCATGCTGGGCGAAATGCTTACCGGTATTTTCGTCTGCCGTTACGTTCTGAGTTCAAATTCCGCCGAGGTCGACTTTGCCTTTCATCGTTTCGGGGTGGATAAATTAAGTACCAGTTACGCACTGGGGTCGATCTAATCGACTTAATCCCTTTGTCTGTCCTTGTTTGTCCCCTCTATGTTTAGCCCCTTGTAGGCAATAAAGAAATAAGAAACTAAAAGAAACCCGTTACATATGTGTGTATATGTGTTTGTATGTGTGCGCATGTGTGCAATTGTGTGTATGTGTGTATGTGTATAAGTGTGCGAGTGTGTGTATGTGCGAGTGTGTGTATATATATGTATATATTTATATATATAACTGCTAAGTTACGAGAACGTAAATACACCAACACCGGTTGTCAAGTGGACGTAGGGGAAAACAGACACAAAGACCCACGCACATAGATATATGTGCGTGTGTCTTTGTGTTTGTTACCCCCCCCCCCCCACACACACCACCACCACCTCCACCTCAGCTTGACAACCGGTATTGGTGTGTTTACGTCCCCGTAACTTAGATCAGCAAGAGATACTGATCGAATATGCACCAAGCTTAAAATGAAGAAATAAACACCGAAGGTGATTCATTCGACTAAAAATTCCTCAAACCAGTGCCTCAGCATGGCCGCAGTCTAATGTTTGAAATGAGTAAACGGCAGTGGGGGG
>NC_068995.1:49082004-49084114 GCF_001194135.2 Octopus bimaculoides | reverse complement strand
ATATATATACACATATACATATATATATGTATGTATTTATGTATGTATATATATATGTACATATACATATATATATACTTATATATGTGTATATATGTATGTATACGTATGTATATATATATATATATATATATACATTACGTAAATGTGTGTGATGAATTTCTGATTTCTTAATTAATCAATTGGTTTAACTGCCGAGACATTTCAATAAATATAATGTAAAAACAAGAAGAAAAAAACAACAAAAAAACAAAACAAAAAAATAACAACAAACAAACAAAAGAAAACAAAAAGTAAAACGAAATAAAATGAAACAAAATGAAATAAAATAAAAGAAAATAAGCGGAAAACCTGATCCGCTGTGGTTCAGTGACTTAGCGTCGGATGTTATGTGTTAAGTGCACTAACATCGAGGTCGCTCTTTCAATAAATATTTTAATTGATGGAGAATGCTATGAAAAGAGGGATTTATCACAAAATCTACAACAACAACAACAAACAAACACACATCACACGCTCACACACGCACACACATGTATATACATATACATATATATATACACATATGTACACATGATCATGCAGGAACCAAGTTTCTTCTTTTGCCGTACGGCAGTAAAGATTGCAAGTGGTTTTCGTACTTACATTCCTGCCTTATAGCTTTAACAACAAAGTCGTTGACAAACCCAAGGTCATGTTTTAAGACGTTGAACTGAAAACTCCTGGCATGCGCTCTTAGTCGTACATTTCTTTTCTTTTCTTTCTTTCTTTCTTTCTTTTTTTTTTAATTTTTTTTTTTTACATATTTTATAGTTTCTGTCTTTTACTTGTTTTAGTCATTAGACTGCGGCCATGCTGGGGCAGCGCTTTGAAGAATATAATATAGTCGAACGAATCGACCCCCAGGGTTTATTTTCGTTTTTAAACCCCCGGTGCTAATTCCTTCGGTTTCTCTTTCGCCGAACCGCTAAGTCACGGGGACGTAAACACACTAGCACCTGCTGTCAAGCATTGATGAGAGACAAACACAGACACAAAGATACATACATACACACGCACGCACACACAGACACACACACACACACACACACACACACACACACACACACACACACACACACACATGCACGCACACTCGCGACGGGCTTCATTCAATTTCCGTCTTTCAAATCCTCTCACAAGGCTTTGGTCGGCCCGAAGCTATAGTAGAAGACACTTGCCTAATGCGTAACGCAGTAGGACTGAACCTGGAACCATGTGATTGGGAAGCAAACCTCTTACCATACAGCCACGCCTGTATCTGTATTCATTAATTGCGTCGGTGCCGAGCAAAGCCACCCTTGTGTATGCCGCGCTCTTCAAGCCTGAACAGGCTTATACAGCAGCCCCAAAAGTACCACTCCGATAAAAGCGTCGCATGGGACCGACGGACTTCCCACCTTTCACTATGCCCCCTAGCGTCGCTTCTGTCTACTACTTTTAAATAGCGTTCATTTCGTCGGCATCGTAAGACAACGAAATTCAAAATGGAAAGTTAGATAAAGTAGTGTTACGCCAACGTTTTCTCAGTTTTAATCCTCATTTAAAATCTGCCAAGTTCAAACTAACCCTAATTATATATAAAAATGCAATTGCTGAATTCTAGTTTAATTCAGGAATTAGTGTATAGTGCTATTATAGATACATGGAGTCAGTTAACACAAACAGCAGTTATTGAAAGTGTTGTTTAGTCGTTTATAAAACCAACCGCATAACTGGATTTAGCATTAACCAGTTTCGATGACGGGAATATCATACAAGGGAGCCGGAGTTTCTGTGTCAGTTCACACTGTCTGCCTTTCCAAATTGTGTTGCTGAAGAGGAGATAACCACTCCGAAATGCATGCACCCAGCAGCCTGTTTAGCGTGCGCTGCAAACTGACTCGCTGTTTGTGTTAACTAGACCCCATAACCAGCCGAAATTGCAAGGATAATCTGGATCTCGACTGAAGAGAGAAAACTTCGAATGACCTGTCCGTGTTTTCTTTGTGTCGTCTATCTGGATGATTTGTTCCTTTCTTGTATCACCTAACTGTGTGAATGTTTTGCGTTCTTGTCCCATTCTGTATTA
>NC_068995.1:49080160-49081691 GCF_001194135.2 Octopus bimaculoides | reverse complement strand
GTGTGTGTGTGTGTGTGTGTGTGTGTGTGTGTGTGTGTGTGAATGTGTGTGTGTGTGTGTGTGTGTGTGTGTGTGTATTTTGATGAGAAATGGAAGCAGTATGCTGATACGATGAGTCATTTAGGGCTGGGCGTCCTGTTGCTCCTTGCTGAAGTTAGAAATATGCAATATCCTCCGTTGTATCAAATGTTCTCCGGATCTTAGACTCGTTTTACGACTTCAGGAATTCGCCTTTTGCTAGGCCGGTATCTCATATTCAGCATATTCAAGTTACGGCTCCTATATCGATACGGTGTTACAGGAAAAAAACCTTTATCGTTGTCGTCTTGAGTGTGAGCAGATCCTCAATTAATTTTAGTCGACCCTCAGTTCATCTGGTGAAGTTGAAAGAATTGCTCAACCCTGGGAAACAAGGATACACAGTTTATCCTTTAGAGAGCTTCTTAGTTTTCATTTGTCTTTTAGCTTTTACATACATACACACACACACATACAACATACATACATACATACATACATACATACATACATACATACATACGTACGTACATACATACAGCCGGATATTGTTGCTTGGGGTAGACAAGAAAAGCTCTGTACCGTCATGGAGGTCAGCTATCCTGGTGATATGAATATCTCTGAAAGTCAAAGAGAAAGAAAATATCTATGGACAACTGTTTCGAAACCTCCAGCTTTTATATCCGGGTTACGAATTTACATTTACACCAATAAGAATTGGAGCACTTAGTTTTGTAAGTAAACGTCAAACTGCCAGTCTGGATAAGCTTGGATTAGCTTTCGGATTAATTTATCAAACGTAAAGCTTATTCATCTACATCTTTTAAAAGTTTATCGCAGAGTAACTTGTAGCTTCAGGATTTTTAGACTTTATTTTTAGAATGACATTCTAGGGTGGGTGTGAGAGGCTGGATCTGGCCTGTTGTAACATCAAACACGTAGAATATTTTGGCCGGATATGGACGGTTTAAATGCTGAAGGGTTAAACATATGTACACTTGCATAAACACACATACACACACACACACATATATACACACGCACATACACACATACACACACGTATATGTGTATGGATACGTTTTCTTTTACTTGTTTCAGTCTTGTGACTGCGGCCATGTTGGGGCACCATCTCGGACAGTTTTAATCGAACAAATCGACCCCAGGCCTTATTTCTTAAGTCAAGTACTTAAGCACTTATTCAATCGGTCTCTTTTGCCGAGCTGCCAAGTTACGCCAAGTTTTAAAATGGTAATGGGGATTGGGTAACAAACACAGACACACAAACATAGACACACACATATATATATATACATATATACGACGGGTTTCTTTCAGTTTCCGTCTACCAAATCCACTCACAAGGCTTTGGTTGGCCCGAGGCTATAGTAGAAGACACTTGCCCAAGATGCCACGCAGTGGGACTGAACCCGGAAACATGTGGTTGGTAAGCATGCTACTTACTACACAACCACTCCTGCGCCTATATATATATATATATATATATATATAT
>NC_068995.1:49077140-49079897 GCF_001194135.2 Octopus bimaculoides | reverse complement strand
GACACACACATATATATATATACATATATACGACGGGTTTCTTTCAGTTTCCGTCTACCAAATCCACTCACAAGGCTTTGGTCGGTCCGAGGCTATAGTGGAAGACACTTGCGCAAAGTGCTGCTCAGTGGCACTGAAACCGGAACCATGTGGTTGGGAAGCAAAAACACACATATATGTGTATATCTATGTATGGATATGTATGTATTCCAAGAAACAAGTTCTAGATAAACGTTACTCCACCAGTTGCATAAGAAAGTGTGCAGCGTAGAACTACAGTAAACGGAAACAGGACATATCACTTAACCGGAATTACTCTTGAACATTCGTATGGCTGATTCTGACAAGTAGCAGTAGTAGTAGTAGTAGTAGTAGTAGTAGTAGTAGTAGTAGTAGTAGTAGTAGTAGTAGTAGTAGTAGCAACCGCAGCAGCAATTGGGGGTAATGGTGGTAGATTTTGTTGTTGTTAAGCGGTGCCCGTCAGCTACTTTATTTAACAACAACAACAACCACGATAGCAATTTGAGATAAGCAATATCAAAAATCAAAAAATCAAAAAAAAATCAACAACAGTAACAACCAGACTTGTAGCTATAGCAGAATCAACAATCGAAACAACAACAATAACAACAACAACAACAACAACAACATGTGAGTAAAATAGAGTTATATTAGAGTCATAATAGAGACTTTATATGTGTTTCCATATATGTATCCATATGTATGTATGTTTTGTGGGTGTGTGTATATATATATATATATATATATATATATATATATATACGCACACACGCGCTCACGCGTACACACACATGTATACACATATGTACATAAAGTGTATGTGCGTATGAAACTTAAACATAAAAAAAAACGAATATGAACATTAACCCTTCTATACAGATATATAGATACGTGTGCCTTTCTCTGTGAAATGTGTCCATATCCCCCACCCATGCATTATTCTTCTACTGCTTCCGGCTCTACAGCCACGGCCATGCTAGAGCACTGCTATGACGGTAATTTCTGCCTTGCGTTCTCTATTTGACGAGCGAGAGTGTTCGATGCATCTACATTATATCAAGTGAAGCGGATGAATGCTGCTGCACTCATCAGTTTCCCCTACCGCGATGTTGTTCCGTCAGTGATGCTGTTGTGGTTCTCAATCAGGGTCCATGTGACCCTTAAGGGTTCATATAAGATTTTGTGGTTAAACTTTGTGCAATAAACTGATTGTATTTCTACTATACACAAAATATTTTAATTTATTTTTATACAATTCATAATAATAATTAATTACAAAAATGTATTAGGAGTTTTTAGATATCGAATGACTTTGAGGGTCCAACGCACTGAATAAAGTACAAGTCAAAGCGGTCCATTGGCAAAAATTGCTTGAGGGCCGCTGGTGTCGAAATCTCATTGGAAACTAGTGACATGGCGCATATCTGCTATGTTTTGAGGGAGGTCATTGAAGATTTGTGGCCCCCTGAATCCTAGGTTGTCCTTTTCCTTGGTTGTTCTTTCTTATTTTTATTGGAGAGTGAAGGGACACAACTGTTGGAATTATATAGTGGTGTTCTCATTGACTTCTGTAAGTTTTCAATGTGTAATTTTGCTATCAGTAACTTCAGGACTTCAGCATACCATTCTCGTCTTCGTTTCACGGAATATAACTTAAAATCGTCAGCGCCTTCCAATAGCTCAT
The DNA here is from genome assembly GCF_001194135.2 of Octopus bimaculoides. Taxonomy (NCBI): domain Eukaryota; kingdom Metazoa; phylum Mollusca; class Cephalopoda; order Octopoda; family Octopodidae; genus Octopus; species Octopus bimaculoides. The sequence goes on along the minus strand of NC_068995.1, from coordinate 49,078,192 downwards.
CTGCTGCATGGAGTCATTGTTTGGTTTTCGGCAGTTTATTTTTGATGTTCAAGAGTGAACATGGTAACAGTTTTGGACCGTAATTTCGGTGGCTGAGAACAAATGTCTTCTAGAGAACATCCTCGAGCGTTTGTATTCTTTTTATGAATATCATTAATATCTTTTCTGCTGCTCTTCCTGCCTTTGCCATCTGCATAATTTTAGCATGAAACGATGCGTCATCACTCATTACAAATTTCCATATCCCACAGAGGCTTATGTATGACTCTTATGGTGTAATTTCTTCGTGCTCTGTGTGTCCGGGTTGCATCGTGTTAGTGGGCTGATAAGGCGGCGAGTTGACAAAATCGTTAGCATTCCGGACAAAATGCTTAGCGGCATTTCGTTCGTCAACCCCCGTTGAGGTCGACTTTGTTTTTCGTCCTTTCGGAGTCAATGAAATAAAGACCAGTCGAGCACTGGGATCGATATAATTGATACCCAGTCTCCCTAAAATGTCAGGCCTTGTGCCAATAGTAGAAAGGAATACGTTGGTGGTCTGACAGCGAACTGCTTGAAAGTTTCCTGCACTGAATTTCATACTGCTGTTTTCGGCCCATCTTGTGTATGACATCGAGGGAAGCTTTTAATATCTTCGGGGTCTTTTAGCGATATTGAAATCTTAGTACCAAGAGTAGGACTTTTGAGAGTGATATAAGTTTCATAGGGTTTGCTTTTACAAACGATAATGTCCCCAAAACAGTTCCTTGTGGTACTCCGCATTGGATATCTTGAGAGATATTCCAGTCTGTTACTTGATTTCGAAAGTAATACAGTCACAGCGCGCCACTCTCACAGTTGGCTGTGTGGTGAGAAGTTTGCTTCCCAACCACATGGTTCCGGGTTCAGTTCCACTGCGTGGCACCTTGGACAAGTGCCTTCTACTATAGCCTTGGGCAGACCAAAGCCTTGTGTGTGGATCTGGTAGATAGAAACTGAAAGAAGCCCGTAGTGTATATATATATATATATATATATATATATATGTGTGTGTGTGTGTGTGTGTGTGTGTGT
>NC_068995.1:49075644-49076209 GCF_001194135.2 Octopus bimaculoides | reverse complement strand
TATATATATATATATATATATATATGCATATATTATATTTGCATACATACACATAGATATATATGTAGATGTGAGTATGTGTGCGTGTATATGAGACTGAGAACAAATGCCTTTCAAAGAAAAAGCATGAAATTTATGCTATAAATATGTGGGTTTTTGTGACTGAGTACCTATATGTATATACACACACACATATATATGTAGATACATATATCACACATACCTATATACATTTGTGAGTGTATGTGTGTGTGTATATATATATATATACACACAGATATGTATATCATATGTGTGTGTACCTCTGTACGTATATATGTATATATATATATGTATGTTTTAATATACACGTATATCTATTACGAGTACCATGAAGCAATTGGTGGCAAAAGGAAGTCGTTTAAAAGTTGTTATGTCTAGGAATTGGTGCAGCAACCAAATGGCACTTTTATTTTCTTTACTCCTTTCATGTTTATAGTTTTTTTTAGGGTGTTTTTCTTTCCCTTCAGCCTATTTTATAGTCTTTCTCTTTGTCCCTCCCTCCCCCCCTCTCTCTCTCCCTTTC
>NC_068995.1:49071101-49072689 GCF_001194135.2 Octopus bimaculoides | reverse complement strand
CATACTAATATATACTTTTGTTATTTACACCACCTGTCCTCGTCTGTTGTTATTATTTGTATATTCTCCCATATATATATATATATATATATATACTATTCTTAAACAAGGATATTACTAACATATATATATATATATATATATATATATATATGTTCGGGAGACGGAAACTGAAAAGAAGCCTGTCGTATATATATGTGGGCGTGTCTTTGTGGTGTCTGTGTTTGTGCCCCCACCACCGCTTGACAACCGGTGTTGGTGTGTTTACGTCCCCGTAACTGTCCGACAAAAGAGACCGATAAAATAAGCACCAAGCTTTAAAAAATGTACTGTAGGCGCTTCATTCGACTAAAAATTCTTCAATGCAGTGGATCTGTAGTCTACGAATCAGCTTTCTCCTTTCTGGTTTTGAGAAGCTTAATTTCTCAAGACTGGTATGTATGTATGTATGTATGTATTCTTTTGAGTCCTTTTTACCCTTTTTTTCTCTTTTATACTAGTGTGCTGCTTATGTATGTGTACTTCTATATACTTGTATTTATGTACACACGTGTGTATTTATATGGATATATGGATGGATATAAATACGAAAGAATGAACGTTTGTATGTAAGTATATATAATTTATATATGTTTATGTATTGATATTTGTATATGTAAAACTGGAAGCGAAATATTTGCTTAAATTTCTTTCCACGTCTTAAAAAATTCTTTGTCTCTTTGTTGTTTATTTTTGATATTGTTGTTATTATTATTGCTTATATTTCCTCTTCTTCTCCCCCATCACCCCAGAACAATCAAGTTGTCTCCGCCTCTGTCACCTCTGACACAACTTGTCCCCCGCTCTCTCTCTCTCTCTCTCTCTCTCTCTCTCTCTCTCTCTCTCTCTCTCACACACACGCACACACACATTCACCCATCCTATCCTGACATCATCAACATAGTACAGTATTCATCACCAACCCTAACACCAAATCTAGTCCAAAACGAAAAGCAACAAACTTCCATAGATAGTGCACATTCTGCCAAATAGCAACAAAAAAAAACAAGGGATTTCATTGAAGAAGGAACGAACAAGCCAACAAACCAACAAAACAACAAAACAACAAAACAACAAACCAACTAGTCCTCTTATCTTTTTGATAAGTCAGTTAGTCGAAGTGTAGAAACTAATATACGTCAGCCATCGGAGACGACAGAAACCAAATGCATTCACACTGCAGCACTCAGCGTGTTTCTATAAACAGGAGAGTTACACAAAGAAAAAAATGGCGTCAGTATTCTTTTCTCGGTTTCCTATTGCTCATATAAATATTTAAAGTTGGAAAAATAATAAACTGTAAGATAGATAGATACGTCTGTTGCTGCATCAGACAGAAATCTTACGTTTATACACACGTGTCTATGTGTGTGTTTTTGTGAGTGTGTGTGTGTTTTTGTGAGTGTGTGTGTGTATGTGTATGTGAGAGTGAGTGTGAGAGCGTGCATGGTGTAAGTGTGCGTACGTATGTATATTTATATTTGTATGTATATAGGTAAGTGTGTGTGTGCGTGTTTGTGCGTGTGTGTATACATATACATACACGCAC
>NC_068995.1:49065763-49068541 GCF_001194135.2 Octopus bimaculoides | reverse complement strand
ATATGTATGTATGTATACACTATATATATATATATGTGTGTGTGTGTGTGTGTGTGTATGCATGCGCTCATAGATGCGAGTAAACAAACTCCGACCCTATCATTTTACAGGATGTTTATTTTATTTGCCTATCGTCTGTATATGACACTGTTATGATAAGCAACGGGGCATTCGGAAATATTCCGCATTGGGCTGAACCGAAAGAATGAAGAACTAGTAAAAGAAACACGTGAAAACTTTTCATTATAAGGATCACGTATTGAAAACAATCTTATAGAGCCTTCACTTATTCATAGAAAACAGCAACAACAACAACAACAACAAGAAAAACTGCGGCAGTAACAAGGAGAACAGCAAGAAGAACATAAAGAAAACGTAGATAAAGCGAAAGAGACGTGAACATGGAGAATGAAAGAAAACGAGAAAGAAGTAAATGCAGTAAAGAAATTGAAAAAGAAAATACAAACGCCATTGATAAAGGAGTATTTATCTCCTTATCTGAATATCAACCGCTCTACTACAACCGCCATTTTGTTTTTATTCTAATATAGTATTATTTTATTTATTTGCTTGTTTAGTTCATTCCCTTTATTTTTATTCCACAATTTTTTCTTGTATTTGTTTTCAATGCTGTGTGCATGCATCGTCCGATATTCTGTTTTTTTTATAGTTGGTTGTTTTAACATTCTGCTATTCCATCATTCATTCTCTTGTTATTCCATACACTTTCGTATTCCTTGTTCTTTAATCATTTCTTTTTTTTTGTATTCGCATCTCTCCCTATTTATATGTGAGCATGTGTATATATATATATATATATATGTGAGCGTGTGTACGTATGTGTATGTGTGTGTGTGTGTATTTATTCTTACATTCTCATTTTGTGTTCTATATACCTACAGTTAGTTTTTCAGTGATTGCTTGATCGGGTAAACGAACTACCTTACCCAGGGGCAGCCATCGACTTTTTCTATCCAAAAGGGCTTTTAACGCAATATCTACACTCTATTATTTATAACTATATTATCTGCTTCGAGATCCACTGTTCCTCAAAAGAATTATGCGTGAGTATATGTATATGTGTGCACTTGTGTCTGTGCATACACACTCACGCACATATATGTATTTATATACATACATATATATATGTGTGTGTATGTGTGCATATATACTTATACATATATATGCACATATAAAAAAAATAATAAATGCGCCCTTTTAAAGCCTAGCCAGGCTCATGGGCCCTGTTTCAATGGCGTATGTGTCATATACGTATGTGTATATGTTTTGTGTGTATATATGCATACATATATACATATACACACGCATATACATATCATAGTATCTAGGGATTATAGAAGGTAAATAAGTACTATATATGTTTTCCTCTTTGTTTATAAAGTTCATTGTCGAAAGTAATAAAGTTCGATCACATATATATACATACAATAACGCAGATGGGATGACATTCAATACAGCTGTTTCAGAAGTGTTCTTTATTGATGAACAAACGTTATATCTTACAAAATAAACCGTTTTCTTCAGGTGGATAAGGAGTGAAATTTAACACTTAGGATTTTACAAACCGAACGATGTACCAACCAGGTTACAGCTGGAATAGCGAAGGCTTCCACATAGTTTCTGTCAACAAAATTCACTGACAAGTCGTTGGTCGTTCCTGGACAATAATAGTAGAAGACGTAGAGTGGGAGCGAACCTGAAAATAAGCGGTTACAGGACGAGCTTCTTAATCAAACAGCCATCTCGCACCTATACGTAATGTGTGTATGCATGCGTGAGCGCATGCGTGAGTATGTGTATGTATGTATGTATGTGTGTATGTATGTGTGCGTGTGTATCTATGTGTGTGGATGTGTGTGTATCAGTGTGTATGCGCGTGAGTATGTATGTGTGAATGTGAGTGCGTGTGCGTGTGTATGTATGTGTGTGTATGAGTGTTGTGTACGTGTGTGTGTATGTATGTATGTGTGTGCATGTGTGTATATGTGTGAGTGTATGTGTGTGCATGCATGTGTATGTATGTATATGTGTGTATATGCGTGCGTATGTGCGCATGTGTGCGTGTGCGTGTGTGTGTATATGTGTGAGTGTATGTGTGTGCATGCATATATATGTGTGTATGTGCGCGTGTGTGTGTGTGTGTGTGTGTGTAGTTCGTGACAATGTATAAATAAATATAGGGAAATTAGTGAACGAAAATATATGATTCTGCAAGTGTTGTTGTTGTTGTTGGTTGTTGCTGTTGTTGCTGTTGTTATTGTTGTTGTTGCTGTTCTCTCGTCCTTGTTGATTGCTGGTGTTGGCGATGTTTCCGTTATTATTATCCTAATTGTTCCTGTCGTCGTCGTTGTTGTTCTTGTTGTTGTTGTTTTAGCCCTGTTGTAAAGAGGGAAGTGACGGGTATGGATATAAACGGCTGTTAACTTCCGTCTAGTCACAATCAGGGCTATAGTGTTGTCTCCGGTCAACAGGTCAAGCAGCGTTATCTGAAGGGTCAGTCGTCTAAAACTAAGCACGCTCTGTCCATCGTGGGCGAGGTCAAGTGGATTGGCGTTAGATGACGTAGGGCAACACTAACAACTAACTGGTGTAAAAAAAAATATATAAAATTTAAATACTGAAAGAAGAAAACACGAGCAACAGGTCTTTTACTATAGCCCCCGGGTCGACTAAAGCCTTGTGAGTGGATTTGGTAGACGAAAACTGAAAGAAGCTTATCGTATATATCTTTCACTCGGGCTTTCAGTTTCTGTATAT
>NC_068995.1:49064698-49065433 GCF_001194135.2 Octopus bimaculoides | reverse complement strand
ATATATATATATATATATATATATATATATATATATATATATACTAGGTGCACATGTATAAATGCATATGTATGCAAATATATGCATATATACATATGCATATGCGTGTGTGCGTATGTGTATACATACAGATGGATAGATAGTTCGATAGATAGATAGATAGATAGATAGATAGATAGATAGATAGATAGATAGATAAATTGATTGATATGTACAACGCGAAATTGTGAGGATATTTTGTGTGAGTGCGTGTGTTTTTCCGTGTGTTCCTTTGTCGTCCTTCTGTACAATTTTTTTACTCTTTTATGCATAAATACACACACACTCACACACATATATATATATATATATACGCACGCATATATATATACGCACGCATATATTCTCGTGTATGCGTAGGTGAATATAATATAGTCGTGTCGAAATGCATGCAAAACAGAGTGGAGAAGAAAAGCGAGACGTTGACAGGTTGTTTGGCTTTGTATATCATAATTACATAATAAACGTCGCCGATAAATATCGGTTAAACTCTACAATGACGACGGAGACGACGACATTAACGACATGGACAGAACTGCAGCAACATACAAAAACACCTAGCATGAAGTAAACCGCCATTTTGTGTGACTTATCTACGTCATCTATCTATCTATCTATCTATCTATCTATCTATCTATCTATCTATCTATCTATCTATCTTTATATCTATCAATCTATCTATCTATCTATAATATA
>NC_068995.1:49063969-49064645 GCF_001194135.2 Octopus bimaculoides | reverse complement strand
TATATATATATATATATATATATATATATGGGGGAATTTACGAAAAAAAAAGACAGACGAAGACAGGTGGTGTAAACAACAAATGGATGCATTAGTTTAACGCTCGGGAATAGAGAAAGTCTTTGACGTACGACGGGCTTCTTTCAGTTTCCGTCTACCAAATCCACTTACCAGGCCTTGGTCAGCCCGGAGCGATAGTAGAAGACAGCTGGCAAAGGTGGTACGCAGTGGGACTGAACTTGGAACCATGTGGTCGGAAAGCACGCTTCTTACCACACAGCCACACCACCCACTCGCCACAAAGTTCTAAATTTTAGGGAACGATGTACGGGCAAAATACAGAAGCAGTTTACAAGAAGAAAAAAAAAGCAAGAAAAAAAAAGAAACAAGAACAATGATAACAATGAAAGACGAACAATAGTATTTCGAATGGATATGGCACCAATATGGCAGAATTGTCGCTGTTTTTCACCCCCTTCTTCCGACATGTTTATTTCAGATTTTGTTCAATTATTCCAAGCAAGTTTACTTTCACTAATACATCTCAGGAAAGTCTTGCTTTCATCTGAGTTCACCACTCTGCTGCTCCGCCCCATTTTCCTCCTCACTCTACTTCATCTTCAGCACCGTTGTCGTCATCATCATCATCATCATCATCTTCTTCTTCTTCTTCTTC
>NC_068995.1:49055325-49057815 GCF_001194135.2 Octopus bimaculoides | reverse complement strand
TGGTGTGTGTGTGTGTGTGGTGTGTGTGTGTATGGTGTGTGTGTGTGTGTGGTGTGTGTAGTTATGTCTTCTCTTTCGTGTGTTTGAATGTGTATTTTTATTTATGTGTGTCAACAGCGATTGTATATTTCCGTGTGTGTGTGTGTGAACAAGCGTTTATAAGCCACAAAAAACAAACACTCGACCAACACATACACACACACACACACACACACATATATATATACCTTGGCTAAACCGGCAACATGACCATCTTCAAATACATATTTCAGTTCCACTGCGTGGCATCTTGGGTATGTCTTCTACTATAGCCCCGGGGAGACCAAAACCTTGTGAGTTGATTTGGCGGACGGAAACTGAAAGAAGCCCGTCATATATGCATATATATGTATATTTTTGTGTCTGTGTCTGTTCCACCATCATTGACAATCGTAATTTACCTCGTAATTTACCGGTTCGGTATAGATTACGTACCAAGCTTAAAAAATAAGTTCTGGGGCACATTCGTTCGACTAAACTTCTTCAATGCAGTGCTCCAGCGAGACCGCTGTCTGATGACTGAAACAGGTAAAAGATAGAATATCTATCTATCTATCTATCTATCTAATTATATATGTGTGTGTCTGAGAGAGAGAGAGAGTGGCGGGCGTGCGAGTGCGTGTGAGAGAGAAAGAGTAGGAGCAGCGAGGGAGTATGTAAAGTTAAGGAAATGCTGATAGGAATACATGATAGTGAGGGAGGTCAGGGAGAGAGAGAGAGAGAGAGAATGAGAGAGGGGGAGAAGAGATACAGAAGATAGTTAGGACGAGATAACATGTGTAAGTGTTGTGTACACCTGCCGACATGTGTGTTTGTGCGCGTGCGTGTGTAAATATATCAAGATGTTCTCACCATCTCTAGCAATGTATATTGTTTGACACGACTCGTCCGAATGCCTTTGACCCCATGACCTCATTTAAAGCTAACTCTTCCTCCCCCTCTACCCCCCACCACCCTCCGGTAACAAAAGAATTAGGGTCAGTCTCTCATTGCTGTTGAGAGTTGTTCTGACTGACAGGAAGAGACTTCCACACACACACACACACACACACACACACACACACACACACACACACACACACACACACACAAACACACAGAGACACAGACACACACGCACATGCGTAAGTATGCACGCGCGTATCTATCTATCTTTCTATCCCCTCGCTCCCCTTTTACACACACGCACGCGCGTACACACACACACTGACAGAGACAGGCAGACACACACACACACACACACACACACAGAGACAGGCAGACAGACACACACACGCACACACACACACGTACGCACATCGATTCTTTGTTGCAGTCAGACCACGGCCTCGAAGTGTCTATCCGGGCATGGATGATCTTTCTCGGGAAGCGGGCCTCATGCGATATGGTTCCTCGTCAGGTGCTGTTCATTTTATGTTAGGCATGCCTTGCTGAAAGTCTCACGGGCCGCAGTTAGCCTATGATTGCTCCAGTCTATCAAATCATCCTTCCGGAGTAGGACAGCTGTAAACTGATGAAGGGTCGTTCTTCATGTTACTTGTCGTTGTTCACTCACAGCTCATTCATGGGTCAGCTCCGGGCTATAAGAAGAAGATATTTTGTTAAAGCTGCTGCATCGTGAGACTGAACCCGAAACCACAAGATTACAAAACCAGCCTTTTAACCACATACACAACAAACCGTATCATATCAGAGAACTTAATAATAATTCTTCCGAAACGACGATATTCCCTCCGCCTTATCCTCGACCCTTTAAACTTTGCTTCATCATTCCAATCCCGGTTTGAAGATTTAATTTCCCTTCTCCTCGTTAATGGAGACTTAAACCAAGTTCCATTGGAAATATCTCGGTAATATCAGCCTGATTTGCCCTCTTGTTAACACGGCTTCTTGGTTGACGGAGAAACGGTCATTATACCATCAGCAGCTGTCTATTATGGATTTATATAGTTTATATAAGGACCTGTTTAATATACTTTATAACGATCCAGTGTTGACTTTCAGCCTAACCCACCCCAAATCGTACAATCTCAATTATACGTGAACGGACACACGTGAACGTGGTCATATTTCGTACTATACATAAATGAATATATACTTGTTTGTGAGTGTGGGTCTGTGAGGGTGTATATGTATATACATTTACATATATGTATACTATATATATGTACACACACATACACACATATATGCATATGTAAATGTGTATGTGTAGGTATGCATAACACTATATACATATATACACACACTCGTTCGTGCTCACACACATATACTCAGAGACTATTTTTTTTATAAAGGAAGAAATTAATTTATAATTTATCACGGATCTTAAATATCGTTGTATTTCACACTTAATGATTTCAAAAGCGTATAAAACAACAACAACAACAACAACACACACACGTATATATATATGTATATGTGTATATATATATATATATATATATATAT
>NC_068995.1:49053119-49055024 GCF_001194135.2 Octopus bimaculoides | reverse complement strand
ACACACACACACACACACACACACACACACACACATATATATATATATATATACACGTGTGTGTGCATAGATACACCCACGTATGTTACTGGCGCCCCGAAAGATTGCGGCGACGAGGATACCATTAATCCGATCAACGGAACAACCTGCTCGTGCAATTTACGCGCAGCTGAGCACTCCACAGACACGCTTACCCCTTAACGTGGTTGTCAAAGAGCTTCACTATGACACAGAATGTGACAATGATGGCCCCTTTGAATTACAGGTACAACTCATTTTTGCCAGCTGAGTGGACTGGAGCAACGTGAAATAAAGTGTCTTGCTCAAGGACACAACGTGAGGCTTGCAATCGTACTCTATGCACAAAGCTACGTGACTTCACACATACGTACATATGTGCATACATACATACATACATACATACATACGTACGTACGTACGTACGTACAGGTGATTGTCAAGGTCAATCACATAGAAGTTGAGGTCAGCAGGGTTTTCTGGAAAGCATTCGAAAGAAAAGTTAACCTTCAACATTTTTTAGAAGTGCGGCCCAGCAGATAATAAGCCGTGACTTGAAAAAATTTGCCCATATTTGGTGATGTCAGATTCAATGAAAGTTGCAACTATCATGCATTTTACAAATACATTTAGTAAGTGGAACAGTAAAAATATGTAAGACTTTTCTAAAGGCTATCACATAACACATTGTCGTTTCTTAATCCAACTCCCAGCGGCAGATCTTTGCTTCTCTCTTAGAAACCAGTTCCTTCGTTACAGAGAGAATAAAAATAATTACAATGGGAAGATAACTGATGTACAACGCTCGTGCACGCGCACATAGAGGCTCCGGAACACACACACACATAGTACTTATACATATATATACGTTTGTGTATATGTGTATATATACGTATGCATACACACATATTTATATATACTTACGTATATATATATATATTTATTTACACACGCACATATATATATATATGTGTAAATATATATGTGTAAATATATATGTAAATATATATATATATATATACGCACACATACATATGTATACATATGCATGTGTATATATATGTATATGTGTATTATATATGCATGAGTATATACGCCTGTATATGAATTAATGTATGTACGCATAGTTTTGTGCGTCATCTGTATTGAGGAGAAACTTGTTGACTGGTTTTCAAATTGTCCGTGAAGAAAACCTGAGTTTCACATCCATTAAACTGGAATCTCTGTCGACCTTTACCCCACACAGCAGCCATAAATACGTTAGATTAGTCTCTGCCGGGCGTAGCCCCGAAGAATGAGCAACATGTACAAGGTGAGTGGGGGAGATTGAAACTGTAAGGATGTATGGTGCGTTGCCAATATATAAAGTATTTGTACACACACACACACACACAAATACATATTTTATTCTTTTACTTGTGTCAATCAATTGACTAAGACCATGCTGGAGTTATATATATATATATATATATATATATATATAGCTGCAACTGTCTTCGAAGACTCATATTGTCGTTCAATGCTAGAAATGAGGAATAGATCGACAGCCGACAACTGATGGAGGGTCGTTCTTAATGTTGCTTGTCCTATTTTCCATTTGTTTCTCTCGTTGTTGGCGTATTGAACTCATTTGTTTTCGTATTTCATGTTGTTTACTGTTGGTGATGTCCTGTTCCCCTATATGCATATGTATATGATTCATTTATGTAATATATTATTTAATTTAAATTTTAGATAAAAAATCTTAGATATATTAAGATGGTATATGCCTCACAGCATGGATTTGGACGGGCTCTGAGTTGACTGAGTTGTAGAGTGGTGGTTCGTCTCTGAATTAGTTATATATATATATATATATATATATATATAATATGTATACACACACAC
>NC_068995.1:49048290-49049508 GCF_001194135.2 Octopus bimaculoides | reverse complement strand
GAGGCACTTCATCAGACGTTATATATATATATATATTCAAAATAAGCAACAAGGATATCCAAAGTTAATGTAGTACGAGCGTTTCATGCGACTCCATTTATTTAAGCAATGTGAACATTATATTAAATGTAAAATGCAGAGCAATCCTCAGCTGCACAAAGATATAGAAATTTACTGAAATTTCATTTCAACAGAAGGACATATTTTTCGATTCCCGGACAAGGTGTCGCGTTGTATCTTTAAGCAAAATACTTCATTACACGTTGTTCCAGTCCATTCATCTGTAAATGAATGCTCAGCAATAGATGAGAAGTTATCCGTTCGACAGACTAGTGTCCTATTGAGGAGCAGAGGCTTGTCATCTCATCCCCATGCACGCCGCGGAAACCGGGTTATGAGGTTAGCATTACGAGTCCTAAAGGGCCCACGACAAAGCTAAGTCCTAAAGACGTATCGCCCTTTTTTAGTTCTCTGGATTAATGACTCCTTTCGAGTGTGTATCCTTGCCCTTGTTTGAAACGAAATATAAAAATTAATTCGTATCAAATCTTCGTTCCTGGTAGGTTCATATGTAGCTTGTCGTCGTCGGACGAGAACTTCAAAGGAGTATCATTAAAAAGAGGAAGAAAAAAGATGGAAGAACGAAACACAAAAATAACACGCAAAATATGGTGGTTGTTGTTTATTTAAAGCATCACCCCACCACTGATGGCAAAGGCAGACTCTAGAACCATGTTATTGTTGCTGTTGTTGTTGCTGTTGTTGTTGCTGCTGTTGTTGTTGTTGTTGTTGCTGTTGTTGTTCTTTTCCTGTTAGATTTTTCTCCTACGAAGCCGAGTTCAGAATTACACCAAACAACGCACACCTTCCAGTCATACGCCAGATGGAACATTCATTCATTCATTCATAAGAGAAATAATCAAAAGGAAAACTTCCATGATAATATCCTCCTCACACCAAGCGAGTAAACAAACACCACCATGTTAGAAAGAGGTCTTTCCTCTCCCTCACGCCGCAGCGGCAACCACCACCGCCACCGCCGCCGCCACCGCCTCCGCCTCCGCCACCACTAGCAGCACCGTCTCCGCCTCCGCCGCCGCCGCTGCTTCTACTACTACTACTACTACTAGTCTTTTGCTCATGTTAATAATATTACTATTGGTTTCAAATTTTGACACAAGGCCAGCAATTCCGGGCTAGTGGGGTAAGTCGATTACA
>NC_068995.1:49047054-49048050 GCF_001194135.2 Octopus bimaculoides | reverse complement strand
GTGAATACGGATGAAATACCGCTAAGCATTTTGACCGGCATACTAAAACTTCAGCTCACTGCCTTATCACAAATAATAATAATAATAATAATAATAATAATAATAATAATGATGATGATGATGATGATGATGATGATGATGATGATGATGATGATAATAATGAACGAAAAAGGGAAGGCAAAAATCTCTGGGACTTCGATTTCCAGACAGACAATGTTAGAGCACCGAAGGCCGGATATAGTAACCTTTAGGAGGGACAAACAAGAGTGCCTAATAATCGAAGTGACATTGTTAGGAGATCAACATATCATCATGAAAGAAAGAGAAAAGATTGATAAATACGGAGACCCGGAGAATTGAGATCGCTAAGATGTGGCAGCCACGCGAATCAAACATAAAGGTTATCCCTATTGTCATCAGACCATTGGGTTCAATACCACCCAATCTGAAGAAAACATCTGAAAACCTTAGAGATGCCCTACAATCTAGATGTATTGCAGAAGTCGGCAATACTGGGAACTGCACTGTCTATCTGAGGCCCTTTTGACTTGACAAACAGTACGAACCCCCGGTAGACACGATATCTTCAATCAACAACCTCACCATATTGTATACTGTGCGACGACTATAATAATAATAATAATAATAATAATAATAATAATAATAATAATAATAATAATAATAATAAAATGCCCGGATACTGTACCAGGCAGTGGCTCTCATGGCTTCTGATCTTAATTGATTGGAAGTGTTATCATGTACATTGTTTTGTTTTGGTATAAAAGATGGGCTACAGCAAATATTCTGCTCAGTACCACAGATTTGCTTGTCAGTTGTTTGACCGTAACCAGTTGAGCATGTCCCTTAGTGGCTGACGATATGTGCATCTCTGATCATGAGCAGAAGTAGTGGAGGAGCATCATAGCCATGTGTTAAGAGGAATTCTTTGGGGGTTTGAATAATTCACCTTTGGAAACATGGGTGTTTTGCTCAACG
>NC_068995.1:49043210-49047039 GCF_001194135.2 Octopus bimaculoides | reverse complement strand
CATATTGTATACTGTGCGACGACTATAATAATAATAATAATAATAATAATAATAATAATAATAATAATAATAATAATAATAATAAAATGCCCGGATACTGTACCAGGCAGTGGCTCTCATGGCTTCTGATCTTAATTGATTGGAAGTGTTATCATGTACATTGTTTTGTTTTGGTATAAAAGATGGGCTACAGCAAATATTCTGCTCAGTACCACAGATTTGCTTGTCAGTTGTTTGACCGTAACCAGTTGAGCATGTCCCTTAGTGGCTGACGATATGTGCATCTCTGATCATGAGCAGAAGTAGTGGAGGAGCATCATAGCCATGTGTTAAGAGGAATTCTTTGGGGGTTTGAATAATTCACCTTTGGAAACATGGGTGTTTTGCTCAACGTAAACTTACCACACAGCTGAGGACAAGAGTCTGTTCATTAGATTGATCTCAGTATTTGACTATTACTTCATTTTATCGACCCTGGGATAATAAATAGGGAAAGTTTTACCCCAACGGGATTTGAACACGGAACATAAAAGAACGAAAGACTGAAGAAACAAACAAGCAAAGAAAGAAATATAAAACACATGTAAAATATACAAACAACAAATAACTAAATCAAAGCCCCACATGAAGCTAACGGCCCTTTAAAAACATTTCATCAACCTTAACACTGCTTTTTAAATAAATCCTTTTGCAGTTATCCATTCCTGTAGTTTCCTGACCTCAAAACAGGTCAGTGTATGTAATTTAAATTATTTTCCAATGATGATGACGATGATGATAATAACAACAACAACATCAAGAACAGTTACACGCATCTTTGAAGATGTATATCCTCCGTTTTTCTCTCCATCTTTTCCTTCTCCTTTCTGCTGCAGCTTCCTCCTCTTTAGCAATTTTCCTCTTCATCCCGCCCCACCCGTCTGTCTCTTATTTTTATCCTCCTCACCACCCGTCTTTCTTATTCTTCCTTAACCGTCTCCTCCACATCGTACCCAATCCCCATTTTGTTTCTTCTTCTTCTTCTTCTTCTTCTTCTTCTTCTTCTTCTTCTTCTTCTTCTTCTACTTCTTTCTTTCTTTCTTTCTTTCTTTCTTTCTTTCTTTCTTTCTTTTCTTTTTTCTTCTTCTCCTCTCCTTCGGCCCATAACCGCTTCTTTCACCTCACCTCATTTTTTGCGTTTTGCAGAAGAAACTGATGGATTTTTCAGAGATATTCACTTGGAAAACAAAAATATTCTATAAACGAAAAAAAAAAGAATGAATAAAAGGAATAAAGCAAAGAAGGAAAGAAAGAAAGAACGAAAGAAACGAAAGGATATTTTCTTTCTTTTCTTTTATATCTCTTTTGCTTACTTTTTGTTCTTCTGATCTTATTTTTCCCCTCCTTCTTTCGACCCCTACAACTCAGGTCCTCACCTCACTACCCATGTCTCTTTTTCTTTGCTCTGTATCCGAACTACAATGGCTGTGTACATATATATATTATCAACCTTTGCGCTCAGGGGTGTCGCTGTTATTTTGCATTTAAACAATTTTGTTTTTATTTTCTTTATTCCTCCTCCGCCGCCGCCGCCGCTGCTCTCTGTCCTCTCGGATTTCTTTTCCTTTCTATTTTTTTTTTGTTCTTTCCTTTTAATATTCCTATCTCGTCAAAGACAATAGTTACAGCATCTTCTTCTGGGTCTTTGCGCATAACCATTCCCTTACATCATTCCCAACTTTTCACGAATAGAAGGTGAGGTACTTAACCAACTTTTGAATATATAAAACCTGTTAAGTAACATTTTAATCCGACTAAGCTGAACCCGATGAAGTTCCTTAGAAGAGGTACAAATGGTCGAATGCACTGGTGCGTGTCGTAGAATTTAAGTAGACCACCATTGGTCCTTACCAAATTTTTATGGTCCACAGAAAGTTGAGATACCGCTGGGATGCCGCCTTCAAGAATTTCTAGTGGAATGAATCGAACCTAGTAGTGTTTTTTTTAAAGCATGGTACTTTATTACTGTGACTTTTTTTCCTAGCCAAATTGTGACTTTTTCCTAGCCAAATTGAGACTTATTTTCCTGTGACATTTTTCCCAGCCAAAATTGTGACTTTATTAGTGTGACTTTTTCCCTGTGACTGAAGTACGCATAAAGTAAACACATGCAGACAAATATATTCTTTTCTACTTTAGGCACAAGGCCCGAAAATTTTGGATAGGGAGCCAGTCGATTAGATCGACCCACTATGCAACTGGTACTTAATTTATCGACTCCGAAAGGATGAAAAGCAAAGTCGATCTCGGCGGAATTTGAACTCAGAACATAGACAGATGACATACCGCTAACCATTTCGCCAGGCGTGCTAACGTTTCTGCCAGCTCGCCGCCAAACAAATATATTAATATAACAAATTTCAAAAAATGATAAAAACATACAATCAATGAAGTGACAAAAGAAACAGTAAGACGATACATGTTGATTTTATTAGGTATTTCTGTTTATTTAGAAACCTACAATGAACATGTCAGACACTAAACTATAAATTTCACAGGGTACAGCCTTAAAGGTGACACCCCTAAACGCAGAAAATTTCTGTCTCGCTATTGGCTAAAAATACTCAGTATTTTTTACGATTTTTAAACCTCTGTAATTTTCTTCGCCATTTTTTTTCTCCACATGACACCTTCAAAGCAATGATACTGAAAGACTACATTATCACAGCCGATTTTCATATTTTCTACTTCTTTTCAAAAAATGCATATTTTGTGAACGAAAAAAAAATCCTAATCGACTATCTTCTTCCTCCAAAATTTCAGGCCTTGTGTCTATACCAGAAAGTATTATTGTATTATCAGAGTGTCATCTAAGGAATATATGGTTGCTATTTCTAGCAAATATAAACAACTTCTACGTGAGATTGCCTCTTTCACACGTTAACTCCATCCTGAAGAGACTGATGCTGGTAGTCAGCCAACTATGGTTGTCGAGCGACGATAAACGAAAACGCAACAGAAAAGCTTCAATGTACACCGTACCCCTACTTCTCGAGCGCGCGCGCGTATGGGTGTAGGGGTAGAATCTGTCTTAAATTGTGTATCTGTCTGTCTTTTTCTTTTGGAGGTCATGACCTTTGAAGACCTCATGCGTTTTGTTGTTCTTTTTACATTTTACTTATGCTTGTATTCTTTTCTCCTTTCTTCTTTCTTGATATATTTTCTCGGGTATCGCCCCTTTAAATAAAAAGCAAGACGGTACCGGTTTGTTAGCTGTGGTGGATGGAGTACCTTGGGGATGAGGGTGGTAGTGACAGCTTTCGGAATAGAGGGTGGTGGTGTCGGTAATATCTGCAGTAGTAGTCATGGTAGTGGTGGTTGTAGTGATTGTTGTTGTTGTTGTTGTTGGTGGTGGTGGTAGTGGTGGTGGTGAATGACACAGACTCCGTGCCGGGGTGGGCTGGGGTGGCGTTTAGATCATCATTCAAGAATTATTGGGTGTAGTTGACTGCGAAGGTGTGAGTTGAATATATATATGATATATATATATATACGTATGTATAAACTGTACACGCATACACACACACATAATGATATATATGTGTGTGTGTGTGTGTGTGTGCGTGTGTGCGTGTGTGAGGATTTCTAGCTGTTGACGGTGATGGTGGAAGGTTGAGGCCAGAACGAGTTTTGGGGTGGTGTCGATGAGTATTAAGATTTATAAGGGCGAAGGTTAGTGTGTGTGTGTGTGTGTGTGTGTGTGTGTGTGTGTGTGTATGTGTATGCGTGACGGATAGAAATGTGTGAAGGTTAGTGGGAGTGTGGTATTATATTTTGGTTGTAGTGTACG
>NC_068995.1:49041905-49042994 GCF_001194135.2 Octopus bimaculoides | reverse complement strand
GTGGTGGTGGTGGTGGAGGTGGTAGTAGTGGTGGTGGTGGTCGTGGATGTGGTTGTGGTGGAGGTAGTTGTGGAGGAGGTAGTTGTGGTGGAGGTGGTGGTAGTGGAGATGGTGGAAGTGGTGGTGGTGGCAGAGGTGGTTGTGGTAGTGGTGGAGGTGGAGGTAGTGGAGGTGAAGATGGTGGAGATGGTGGTGGTGGAGGTGGTGGCGGAGGTGGTTGTGGTGGAGGTCGTGGAGATGGTAGTAGTTAGTGGTGGTGATTGTGGAGGTGGTGGTGGTTGTTGAAGTGGTGGTGGTGGTTGTGGAAGTGGAAGTAGTGGTGGTGGTGGTGGTTGTGGAGGTGGTTGTAGTGGTACTCTTAAGAGTTTTAAACGGGTTCAGTTCGCATGACTTCACAGAAATAAGGGCTTCATTCACTATGTGAATTTCCTTGCATGTACATGTGTATAGATGTAAAGATGCGTGCGTCTGTGTGTGTGTGTGTGTATGTGTGTGTGTGTGCGCGTGTGCGTAAAAAAGTTACGTAGCTGACATTGAGGACAGGAAGCCATCTGAATATTGGTAAAGAGTTACACTGTATTATGATGATTCGCGCCGGTGATCAGAATGCCAGCCTCATAACTGCTGTTCAATGCTGTGTGAACAATGTAAGGGCTGAAAGGCGTGGTATGGGCATCTGCAACAAAGACTACGAAGTCATGGCCAGCAGGAAAGGACACAGGAAAGGACACAGGAAAGGACACAGAAGGCCAGAATTCATCAATCAACTGCAAGACAAGGTGATGGAAGATCTGAGCAAGGGGATCTAGGTTTTGGTGAGAGAGATGGAGTGTTGGAGTCCCTATCATGAAGCTGGTACAAGAGGTGCAAGGGGGAAATTCTCACAGTCAAGGCCAATGGGAACCGCTTAACGAAGGCAAAGAAGCTCCTGAACAAACTGAGGCATCCTTTTGAGCCGAGGTTGATCTGATGCTTCGCAGTTGAGATAAAACGTCTACTAGCAACTGTTGCACAACATCCAGAACATCAGGTGTCTTGCCTGTAATCGTTCAGTCCCACAGCGTGGCACCTTGGGCACGTGTCTTCTCC
>NC_068995.1:49039577-49041148 GCF_001194135.2 Octopus bimaculoides | reverse complement strand
ATATATATATATATATATATATATATATATAAACAAATGCCATGATGACAACGCAGATGATGAGAACAATGACAAGGGTGGGAGAGGCTGACAATCATGATGATGATGATGATGATGATGATGAAGACGACGACGCTGGCTTTGGCGTTGATGCCGACTTCCTGACATTCGAACCGACTCTAAATATCCGCCTACAGAGGTCATCAGTCACACAGTACATTACTGTATCCAAACGAGAGAGGCTGGAAGCAGACTCTAGCCTAGCAGAAAGCAGCAGTTAGTATAAGAAGCAGCTGTGTATGTTTTTTTTTTTGTGTGTGTGTGTGTATGGTATGCTGAGAGAAAAAACAATTCCTTGTAGCCACGTTCCGTGACCGCAAGAGGTCAAGAGGACGAGGGTTTCAACAAAGGATGTATTTAGCCACGCTTCCTATGTCAAAAGGTTAAAGTACTAGCGGACCTAATAGCGATGTTATTGTTGCTGTCAATGAGTGTTAACACATGCAGGGCGAAAAGCAGACCGTGACGTTCCAACGGAGGAGCCACAAAGTGGTCGTTCGATTCGCTAGACATAGCAGCGAAACCTTTTCTGAAACCACATTAAACTACCTTGAAGATATGCAGTATCATGTTTTGCAAACAACTTGAACATGCAAGTGCCACCAGTCGAAAGCTCCGCATACTGGAAGCAAGCAAGAGTATGGGGTCATCAGGAGAGAATGTGTGCCGTTTGGGGGACTACTTCTCGACGGCATCAATGCGCACCAGCCCCGCTCACTGATATGAGGCCCTGCTTGCTAGATCAACTGGTTATCAAATAAAGTCCAGCGACTCCTATCTGACAATGTTCCAGCGTATACTCACCCCAAACTCTTGACGGGTTCTTCCCGTCAAGAGCTTTCTTCAGCTATTTCAAACTTAACTTCTCTTTGCATTCCCTTAATAACTGTCAGACTACGCGACTTAAAATTTTTTTTTTTTTTTACCTAAATCGCATCCTTGACCACTTCAAGAGGGTACACAACATGATTTGCTTGTCTGTGTACTCTGCATGATTTGCTTGTCAGGAGTACACGCATTTCTTAGTCATATTCTCTTCTATTGGTGGTTTTACTCGAAGGAGATGTTTGCGAAGCAAATTGGAGCAATATCGAGAATAACCAGCCGAAATTGCAAAGATAATCTGGATTTCGACTGAAGAGAGCAATCTCCGAATGACCTGCCCGTGTTTTCTTTGTATCGTCTATCTGGATGTTTTGCCCCTTTCTTGTATCACCTGACTGTCTTGAGGTTTTGCTTTCTTGTTCCACTCTGTATTATATATATATATAAATACATGGTAGCTGTATTTACATGATCTGTAGTTTTTTTTAATATTTTAAGATTATTTTAAGATTATATGTGTGTCTGTGTGTATGTATGTATGTATATTTATGAAAACGAAATGTGTCGAAACAAACGGAAGTTGAGGTGCAAATCTGTTTGAACTAACGGTAGATCAGACGGGTGTATGTGGAATTATGTTTATGAATCTGCAAGATAACGGTGGCACTATGTCGGCTGTCTATTGC
>NC_068995.1:49036162-49036963 GCF_001194135.2 Octopus bimaculoides | reverse complement strand
ATATATATGCATACACATACATATATACATACACATACATATATACATATACACACATATAAAACGGGCTTCTTTCAGTTTCTGCCTATCAAATCCACTCATAAAGTTTTAGTCGGCCCGAGGCTATAACGGAAAACAGCTGCATAAGATGTCACGCAGTGGGACTTGACCCGGCACTGTTTGGTTGGGAAGCAAACTTCTTACCACATGTTGTAGTAACAGAAACAGGGCTGCCACTGACTGACTACTAAGTTAATTCTTGATGTTGTTAATCCATACAACTGAACGAGAATTATTTAATTTACTGTAAATATGACATCAATTAAATTTCCAACTGTCAAAACGCCTGTTTCATCGAATGTCAACATTATCTTTCTATCACGTCACCTCATTTTTCTTTCTTTCATATTTGTCTTTACTTCTTTATTCTTTTTTCTTTCTTTCTTTCTGTCTTGATGTTGTTCTTACCCCCACCCCACCCCTTTATCCTTTTATATTTGTTTTTAACCTTATTTATTAAGTAATTCATTTTAATTAATTTTCTAGCATGTGAAAAAGGCAAAAATCTAAATATACGCATTATTTCATTACCTCGTCGTTACAACCTATTATCCGTCAAGTAATTTACCCTTAATCAGCCAGTCTTTTTAAAAGACTTAATTATTTTTATTCAGCTCTTCGGAATAAGTTCCCCACCACTCCATTGCAACAACAACAGCAACAACAACAACAACCACAACGACAGCAACAACGAAAAACAAAAGCAAAACAAACCAAAAAAAAAAGCGCTAGAATAAAGCA
>NC_068995.1:49034848-49036152 GCF_001194135.2 Octopus bimaculoides | reverse complement strand
TTATTATTATTATTATTATTATTATTATTATTATTATTATTATTATTATTATTATTATTATAACTCACTGGTTGCTTTAAAAACTGCAAACTAGATATATTATAATATGATATGTCATATACATATACGCACTAATACAAGTTGGAGCATACACACACAATCACGCACGCACGCACATACTTATTTATACATGTATACACACATGTGTGCGTTTTTGCCTTACAAACACAAACATTGATGGACATACGTTTTTCACACACGTGCACACAGGCTTTTGTTTATATAACCACACACCATATACATGTATACACACAAAGGCATATAGTCATACATATCGTTATACATACATATATTCACAAATATACACACTTGCAAATGCATATATATACATACATACGCAAAGACACTGACATGCACATCCATACACAAAAATATACACACATACACCTACCTACCTATCTACCTACATACATACATATATACATGCACATATATACATACATGTACATGCATACGTATACATACGTGCATACATACCCATATATACATACATATACATATACATGCATAAACACTTAAATACATATACACACATATTCATACGTATACATACATACATACACACATATACATACGTATAATTACATACATACATACATACATACATACATACATACACACATATACATACGTATAATAACATACATACATACATACATATGTAGCCTCCATGCAAATGCTCTTTAAGTGTTATGATTCTTGGGAGGTAGTGAAAACAAACTGGCTTCATTAATGTGTGGAGACTACCAGTCTAGACTGCGAGCAAATACGTCACTAATTAAAATGTTTGGTATGATTTTAGAATTAAGAATCATTAAAATAGTAATGAATTAAAAGAATATAATGTAATCGACTAATGCAAAAAAATAAACACAATACTATACGATACTATGTTTTACAATACAATTTACCCTAACCTCGCCAGACCTTGTCTCATTAGTCGCGTGTATTCGCATATTATTTTGGTATTAACCAAAAATATACAATTCAAAAGCCAGCCACCAGCTTCAAAATATTTTCCAAATTTCAAAGATTATTATTATTATTATTATTATTATTATTATTATTATTATTATTATTATTATTATTATTATTTTATGTTTGACTTTTGCTTTGCATTTGTGCAAGTTGGATCCAAGTCTCACCCAGAGACCTCAAGAGACAATAAGTTAGAAGTTCTTGTAGGTGTTATGCCTAGGGTACCATATATTTGTATTTGTACAGTGTTGTTCTAGAGAATGTTT
>NC_068995.1:49033817-49034531 GCF_001194135.2 Octopus bimaculoides | reverse complement strand
GTGTCAACTGTTCACTACCAATGAACTAAGGTAACACCTCTTATTTTTCGAGCACCTTCCGGAGTATTCCAGCGGTTCCAAGCAGTGCTGTTTTCTGCAAGTGCTTCACCCTTATTGTAGCCCCTATTTGTTCCACGTACTTCTCGAGGTTTTTGCTCACTGTTCCCAGGGCTCCGACAATTACTGGTACTACTGCTACCTTTTTCATCGACCACAACTGCTTAACTTCCCAAGCTAACCTGTCACGTCTCTCCACTTTTCTTTCTTCCTTGTCGCATACCTTGTTGTCAGCTGGGCATGCTACATCTATGATCCAGCATAGTTTGTTTTCTTTCTCGATTAAGACTATGTCTGGCTTCCTATTCTCTATCTCATGGTCATAAAATCCCATGGGATCTTTGCATTTCTATTTTCGACGATACCTTCAGGCTTGTGGTCGTACTAATTTTTTGCTCTGTCAAGTCCATACTTGTTGCAACGTGTCCAATGGACAAGCCTGGCTATATTGTCGTAGCGTCTCTTATATTTCTTCTGGGCTAGTGGCGTACATTGGCTGGTAATATGCCATATGGTTTCACCGTTTTGTCCACAGATTCTGCACTTATCACTTTCTGCTTTTATTATTATTATTATTATTATTATTATTATTATTATTATTATTATTATTGTTATTATTATTGGCAGTAATAATTTTTAAAAAATACAAAAAATAAG
>NC_068995.1:49032123-49032656 GCF_001194135.2 Octopus bimaculoides | reverse complement strand
TAAATTAAGTAGCTGTTACGCCCTGGCGTCGATGTAATCGACTGTTCCCTTCCCCTCACAGTTTATATTGCTGGATATGATGGAAAGTGTCAGCTATCCACAGCCAGCAGACTAAGGTGACACTTGTTTACTGGTCATGCTTCAAGAACCTTGCAAAGAATTCTTGCAGTTCCAAACAATGCTGATTTTTGTAAGAGTTCTACCTTCATATTTGCGCCAGTGTTTTTCAGCCATGTTGGTAGTTGACTGCTGATACTTCCAAGTGCACCAATTACTATAGGTATCACGTCGACTCTTCTTTCTTTTTTATCCACCACAACAGCGTCCGGTTTCCGATGTCTGGTCAGGTGAACGCACTGGATCATTGCATCGCACAGGATTTTGCAATTCTCATTTTCGGTGACTCCTTCTGGAGTTGTTGTCATTATTATTATTATTATTATTATTAATATTATTATTATTATTATTATTATTATTATTATTATCATTATTATTATCATTATTATTATTATTATTATTATTATTATTATTAT
>NC_068995.1:49025767-49032113 GCF_001194135.2 Octopus bimaculoides | reverse complement strand
ACAACCGATGCTGGTGTGTTTACGTCCCCTTAACCTAGCGTTTCGGCCAAAGAGACCGATGAAATAAGTGCTAGGCTTCCAAAGAATAAGTCCTGGAGTCGATTTCCTCGACTAAAGGCGGTGCTCCAGTATGGCCGCAGTCAAATAACTGAAACAAGTAAAAGAATAAAAGAATAAAAAAACATTTAAAAAAGCAAATATGTCGTGTCCATCTGTCGAAACCGTAATGATAAGTGGAAACTGCAAAAAACAGAAAAAAAAAAAAAGAACGTTACTACCCGTCTAACTTCATTAGCGACAGGGTGTCAGCGAAAATTCTACTGTGTGTCTGTTTTTGTTTTGGTGCACGCCGTATAAATGCCATTATATACAAAACAAATTATTTAGCAGCCATTATTATATTTCGGTCAACAATAACAGGAAAAAAGAAAACAACAAAGAAACAAAAAGAAAAACACTCTTCCAAAACAAGGCAATGAGAATGAAAGATTTAAAAGTTATGCAACAATAATTTAAATAATTACACATAGATGTTGAAGGATACGTATGCATGTGTGTATGTATATGTGTGAACATGTATATGAATATATATGTGTATATGTTTATGTATATATACATACATACACACACACACACATATATATATATATATATATATATATATATATATATAAATGCTATAGAATTGGTTCTGTTCTAATAAAAACTATCTATTCTATTCAATATACATATAGTTGAAGACACTTGCCCAAGGTGCCACGCAGTGGGACTGAACCCAGAACCATGTGGTTGGTAAGCAAGCTACTTACCACACAGCCACTCCTGCGCCTATATATTCATTTATAATATGAAAGTCTACTAGTGGAACGCTTCTGAGCAAAAACTAATTTAACCGGGAAAATTTAGATAGAACAGACGAGATTTAATGATCTGGGCTAGAGAGATTAAAAGCGTATATGCTCAGCAGACTTTCAGATGATGTTGTAGATAAAAGTAAAACATAAACAGCTATGACGAACTAATGTGAAATCTACAGATGCTACACACGGTCTATAACTTTAGATTTATACCACTGATTAACGAGGCACTTGTTTATGCAATTAACTGCCTCAGCACCAAATTTAAGAAAGGACACGGCTAATTAGAAAATTGCAATTACATGCCAGGAATGAAACTGTGGAAATATGTAAAACATTCCAGATATTTTAGCCTATCGAATGTACCCGTACACAGGTACAGGCTGAGAAACATACATATGGGTAGATCAACGTCAATTAAAAATATATATATTCAGATTGACGTACGTAATGATATATGTGCAAAGATACATATACAGTAATCTCTCGCCGTATCACGGTTCACCTATCGCGGTTCACCTATCGCGCACTCAGTACATCGCAGATTTTTCTGGCTAATATATGTAAATTTATATCGCTGATTCCTCAGTATATCGCGGGTTTCTGCGGCCGATCAGTATTTATATTTTTTGAAGATTTTAATTATTTCTGAGGTAAAACGAGCATTTTCACGCAAGAGAAGATGGCGTGATAACAATTGCGGCGATAAGATTCACAATATCTTCAAAAATTCATGTGGAGTTGATGATGAAGTCGAGGATGAGGATGATGATGAGGAAGAAGATGAGAATGATGATGAAGAAGAAGAAGAAGAAGAAGAATTGGAAGAAGAAGAAGAAGAAAATGATAAAGAAGAAGAAAAATGATGATGATGATGAAGAAGAAAAAGATTATAAAGAAGAAAAATTATGATGATGATGAAGAAGAAGAAGAAGAAGAAGAAGAAGAAGAAGAAGAAGAAGAAGAAGAAGAAGAAACAACAACAACTGCAGCAGCAGCAGCAGCAACGACAACCACAAAAGGATTGAGGAGAGAAGTGATAGCGGCAATTATATAAATGTCAATAATAACACGGTTGGCATTTTGGAACGGGGAAGAATGAAGAGCTTAAGAATGAATAACAACAACAACAACAACAACAACAACAACACTAACAATAAACAACAATGATAAAAGCAACAAGAATAACAACGCCAGCGATAAGCAAACGAAAACAATAACTAAAAACGAAAAATATTCTTTATAAAAGTTGTAAGCATCAGTACGCTGACAGCAGCAGCACCACCACCACCACCACCACACTACTACTACTACTACTACTACTACTACTACTACTACTACTTGTTCTAATAGTACTTTCTACTATAGGCAGAAGGCTCGAAATTCTGGGGGTGGTGAGGGCACTAGTCGATGTAATCGATCCCCCACCCCCAGTTCACAACTGGTACTTATTTCATCGACCCCCACTTCCCGAAATGATGGAAGGCAAAGTCGACCTCGGCCGAATTTGAACTCACAACGCGAAGAAGGACGAAATGCTGCTTAGCATTTCGCCCGGCGTTCTTTTAAGTTTGACGCCTTAATATAATGATAATAATAATAATAGCTGAAGTTCAAAAGATAGTACTCATGGGAACTGCCCATATCCTACGTAAAATACTGTCTATGTGATCTCAAATTTTAAAGCAAACACGTAATTTTCTTATGGTTTCTTAAACATTCACTTGAACAAAACTGTACAAATCCAAATATATGGTACCCTAGGCATAACACCTACATGAACTTCTAACTTGTTGTCTCTTGAGGTCTCTGGGTGAGACTTGGATTCAACTTGTACAAATGCAAAACAAAAGTCAAACATAAAATAATAATAATGATGATGATGATAATAATAATAATAATAATAATAATAATAATAATAGTAATTCAAAGGGTCAGCCTTGTCACACTGTGTCACGCTGAATCTCCCCGAGAACTACGTTATGGGTACACGTGTCTGTGGAGTGCTCAGCCACTTGCACGTTAATTTCACGAGCAGGCTGTTCCGTTGATCGGATCAACTGGAACCCTCGACGTCGTAAGCGACGGAGTGCCAACAACAAATGATTCTGCCAAGCAATCAAGTCTCGAAAAGGCCGAAAAATATGCAAAGTAACGCTAAGTAGAAATCTCACAAAGATATGTGGAGTGCGACGTAGAAAATATACAAACACGACTGGAGGGGGGAAATGTTGGACGATGTATAATTAGACGAATTGTACATTCATAAAAGTCGAAAAAATTGCAGGGAAAATATGTAGGAGAAAACACGCATAAATTAAAGCAAATTATTATATAAAAATTATTAAAATTTCACTTGCGTTGATCAACATACCCCACATTCCTGAATACGCTTCCGCCGTGCTACCCTTCCGTGTAGTTGAAAGCTTGAGATTATAAACTCTTCTGTAAGGAGATCTTGTTTTATATTGAGGGTCGTGTTTCATGGATCTTTGGAAGGAGTGCTTAGAATTTAGTACCCACAGGAACATAATTGGTGGCAGGTGAAGCGAGGGCATGAATTGGGCCTTATGAAGTGGGCCTTATGAAGTGGGCATGAAGTGCTTCGTAGTTTGTAATGTTGAGATAAATAGAAGACGTAGTAGTACACGTCGATGAAAACGAGGAGGAGACACAGAGGTTCTTGATACAGTTTCCATTCTTTTTGTTTTTTAACCACTGACCTAACAAGAACCTGATACCTCCGAGGGGTATCAGGTTTTGTGGTAAGAAACTCTCCCCTCCATACCGTTTGAAGGCAGTATTTTCGTATTTTATCACTAAGGGAAGTAACTATGAGTGAGTCATTGTGATAGCGTTGACGTTTCACCGTTACCATGACAGGCAATATTATTTCTTTTTAAGTATACTTTTGAAAGCCGAGTCAGCGGAGAGGGGTTACAACTAGATGAAATCTCCAGGCGGTTTAAATGCACAATTCTCCGATATCCGAGTGGCTAAAATGTCTCAGCATAAAGGCAACCATGAGTCATGACCTGGATATGACCCAGCTCCTTTAGAGTGCAAGATTTTAAGGGCTGAAATAATTGCCTGAGGTGCTGGTTGGTTCTTATTCACTGAAGAACTTCTGCTGTTCAATTCTCTTGAGCGTTTCTTACCACAGAATCTGGCACCTCACGCAGGTTGAGTCAATTAAAAGTTTTCTCAATGCGTCATTTACATTTTCCGGAATGTAACAAATTGAAACTGCAGATCCGATCAACAGTGTGACGGGTTAAAAAAATTTTTTTTATCAACAAAACAGTTAGAGCTTCGACTAGAATTCCTCGCGTTATTTGTTTTGACTTTCTGCATTTCAGGTTCAAATCCCACAGAGGTCGAACTTTGTTTTTCAACCTTTCGTGGTCAATAAAACAAAATATCAATGTATAGTAGTGCATAAAAACGGGGAACTGGTAGAATCGTTAGCACACCGGTCGAAATGCGTAACTGCATTTCATCCGTCTTTATGCTCTGAGTTCGAATTCCACAGGGGTCGGTTTTGCCTTTCATCCTTTCGGGCCGATAAAATATATACCATTTAAAACACTGGGGTCAATTCAATCGACTTAAACCCTCTCCCAGACATTCTGGCCTTGTGCCATAGAACTTTAAGAATGTCGGACCGGACACCTTGTGGTATTTGTTCCAATTTTCAGTTTGGATTCTACCAGAAGTTATTTGTCTGGTAGATTTATGACAAAACAAGATACTTTTCTTCACAACCTTGCTACTAAGTAGGGGGCCAGTCAAAATTTATTTTAAAGTGAAAAGAGAACGAGAAGATACGTACGTACCTATATGTATTTTAATGACTTGTAGGGACGCGGTATTTCGTTATGTAACTGCAATATACTAATACTGTATATTCTTTTCTACACTAGGAACAAAGCCCGGAATTTGGGGGGAGAGAGTCAGTCGATTAGATCGACCCCAGTACGCAACTGGTACTTAATTTATATGACTCCGAAGAGATGAAAGGCAAAGTCGACCTCGGCGGAATTCGAACTCAGAACGTAAAGACAGACGAAACACCGCTAAGCATTTCGCCCGTCGTGCTAACGATTCTACCTTACTAATGAAGTATACTAAATCTTTTTATAAGTCAATACCGTGTCCTACTGTGTTAGCAGTGCTACTATATCACTTGTTAGGTTTATCTCTACAGATATCCTATAAAAATTATAGCCAGCACTATACGTTATAGGCGATCTGACTGAATCGGGAGAGTGTCGGACGAAATGTTAAGTGGCATTTCTTTACATTCTAAGTTCAAATCCCGCTGAGGTAAACTGCCTTTTATTCATGCAGAGTCGATAAAATAAAGAACTATTCAAGTACTGGAGCTAATTAATCAACTTACCTTCCTCTTTTAAAATTGCTAGCCTCGAACCCTTCAACGGATCTGCGTTCCGTTTAGGGTGAATGTTATGATATCGGTCAAATATAGGCCATCGAAACCGGATAACCAATTTCATATGTCACAGGGCTCATGAAAATAAAATAAAAACTGAAAAAAATATGTTAAACTACAGTGCGATTATTACTAAAATATACGAATTAAAATGACGTATTTATAGATGACACTTAAAGTAAGGAATCGATTGGATAAAAACAAAAAAAATATTACAAAAAATGGGTGAACGAAATGAAAAACTGTTAAAAAAAATGGAATAATATTACAAAGAAAATGTTAATAAAACTTGATCTTTTTTCCCCAAACTCAATAAAGCAAAGTTTTTTTCTGATTTCTAGCCTAGACGTCTAGCTCAGAGATCATTCTGATATTAAATTAATGCAATTAAAAGTCATTAAATGCAATCATATTTGTTCTTTTATACCTCAATAATTAACTACAAAAAGACGTACAACCAATAGAACCGGTCACTCATACATACACACACATACAGAGGCAAGTATACACACACACGTGCGCGGGAACAGACACACACGCAAACACACACACACATACAACATATGTATGTATATACACATATATATATAATTACATATGCTTATATACGCTTTAATATACGCACACATGTAGACACATCGTTATCGTATACGTGTATATATATATATATATATATATATATATATATATATATATATACGCGCGTTTGTATCTGTGTGTATGAATATTCATATATTTATGTATACACACACACACACACACACACACACACACACACACGCACACACACACACACATATATATATATATGTCATTATAGAAACATACACACACACGCATATATATATTCTCAGATACATATATACGTATACATAAATTTGATATTACTATCGAATTCAGGTTTTATCATCATCGTCATTATTATTATTATTATTATTATTATTATTATTATTATTATTATTATTATTATTATTATTATTATCATTATTATTATTATTATTATCATTATTATTATCATTATTATTATTATTATTAT
>NC_068995.1:49025484-49025757 GCF_001194135.2 Octopus bimaculoides | reverse complement strand
TATTATTATTATTATTATTATTATTATTATTATCATTATTATTATTATTATTATTATTATTATTATTATTATTATTATTATTATTATTATTATTATTATTATTATTATTATTATTATTATTATTATCAGTGTTATTTATTTTTCAAGTTTCTTCTGAATTTCATTTAATCGATAAAATGTATTTGTTAGTAAGCAAATAATAAATTATCTTGTTTTTATTTTCACATAATGTATATATATATGTGTGTGTGTGTGTGTGTGTCTGTGTGTCTC
>NC_068995.1:49024209-49025261 GCF_001194135.2 Octopus bimaculoides | reverse complement strand
TATATATATATATATAAGTGCGTGTGTGTGTGTGTATTTGATTATCTATTTATGTTATATGATTATATGTTTCGGTATTGATATATTTAATTACTTGTTTAATTAAGATGTTTTCGGTCATCTTACTAAATTAAGATAGCGCGCACGCACGCACGCACACACACACACACACACACACACACACACACACACATATATATGCACACAAACATAAATACACACGCACACGCACACTCACACATATATATATATATGCACATACCCTCCCCCTATATACATTTAAAAATATATATTCACACACACACACTCACACATACACATACATATATATATATATATATATATGTATATATACATACATACATCAATATATATATATATATATATATTTGGGTTTATATGTGTGTGCGTGTTCAGATGTGTGTGATCATATGTATGTGTGCGTGCGTGTGCGTGTGTGTGTGTGTGTCTGAATGCACACACGCACATATATACACACATATACATATGATTACTATAAGAAAAACATTACGTAGAAGGTCGGGTTAGATTCAAACTTACTTGTCTAGATTCACAGCATTTGTGGAGCATCCATCAAATATACATTGTGATCTTTCATTTGGTTTCTTTATGTTCTCGGATCAAATTTCAACTGCGCTAACAACGTGTAAAGAACTTCGAAAATCAAATCAACGTACAAATCTACACGTGACATGGTTGATCTATTGACGAGAGTTCCAGTTGATCCGATCAACGGAACAGCCTGCTCGTGAAATTAACGTGCAAGTGGCTGAGCACTCCACAGACACGTGTACCCTTAATGTAGTTCTCGGGGGAGATTCAGCGTGACACAGAGTGTGACGAGTCTGGCCCTTTGAATTACAGGCACAACAGAAACAGGAAGCAAGAGTGAGAGAAAGTTGTGGTGGAAGAGTACAGCAGGGTTCACGCCACTGCTGGAGCCGCGTGGGGGGCTTTAGGTGTTTTCGCTCAATAAACATTCACAACGCCCAATCTGGGAATCGAAACCGCGATCGTACGACGGCGTATCC
>NC_068995.1:49020031-49020988 GCF_001194135.2 Octopus bimaculoides | reverse complement strand
ATACATATACATATATACATGTGTGTGTGTATATGTTTGTGTGTCTGTGTTTGTCCCCCCCCCCATCACTTGACAAAGTGATAAGTCCTAGGGTAGATTTGTTCGACAAAAGGCGGTGATCCAGCATGACCGCGTTCACATGACTGAAACAAATAAAATAATATATGCACTCGAACGTATATACGTATTTATGTGCACACACACACACACACACACACGCACACACACACACACACACATACATACACGCTCATATAATATGGTCACGTTTGCACGTGGCTGTATGTATGTACATTGATTCTCACAAACGTTTTCATAAAACAAAAAAAAATTACATAGTTTTCGTTATATCTTTAAATATACAAGAAGTCTCACAAGAATCTTGCTCAGATGAATTGGAAAAACCATACCTACACCCTCTCTCTCTCTCTCTCTCTCTCTGCCGCTCACACATTATCATCCTTATTATACATAAATCCTCATCAGCAACATGACTTCAACGTTGAATGAATATTTATCAGTCTTTCACAAGACACAGCCATTAACCTTCGTGACATTCTCCTCAGTTTCCTTTCAGACGATTTCAAAGTTTAGTTGTTTCTCATCAATGCTTCAAGACAGTTTATAGAGCTTGCTGTATGTCGTGAAAGCCGCTTATTATAATCTTGGATAATGTTATCAAATGGTTGCTGTTATCAAAATTAGTTGGTCCTTAACCCGATCTGCTGTATTTTCTTCTGTTCTACGTTCGATGAGATCCAATTCTTCCGAGATCGACTTTGCATTTCATCCTTTTGGGGTCGGTAAAATATGTACCAGTTGAGTAATGGGGTCGATGAAATCAACTTACACCCCCCCCCGCCTGAATTTTCAGGCCTTGTGCCTATAGAAGAAAGGATTATCATTATCATTATTATTATTATTATTATTATTATTATTATTATTATTATTATTATT
>NC_068995.1:49018124-49019311 GCF_001194135.2 Octopus bimaculoides | reverse complement strand
TTATTATTATTATTATTATTATTATTATTATTATTATTTTTATTATTATTATTATTATCATTATTGATGATGTCCTCGATGTTGTTGTTGCTGCTGCTGCTGATATTTTCCTGTTCATTACTGTTGTCGTTGGCTGCGAACAATCATTTATTTATTTATTATTTTTTTTTTTGTTACAGATCTTTGCATATAATTTTTTTTCTTTCCAGGTTTAAAACCATGGAAACAGACTTTTATTTCTCAACATGTACGAGCATCGCGAGTTGACAATCTCTACTGTTAGACGAAGAGATTCTTGCCGAGAGAAATCGAAACAGATACTGCGTGACATTTTATTCTATAGTCTAACGACTTCACCAACTCACCAGTCTTAAAATAATACAAATCCGCCTAACTAGGGATAAACCCGATATATTCTTCGGCCGCTGTTATTCATGAGAAAAACATCTCTCCCATACTTAGAGTTTCTCGAAAA
This sequence comes from Octopus bimaculoides, assembly GCF_001194135.2. Taxonomy (NCBI): domain Eukaryota; kingdom Metazoa; phylum Mollusca; class Cephalopoda; order Octopoda; family Octopodidae; genus Octopus; species Octopus bimaculoides. The sequence continues at coordinate 49,018,836 of NC_068995.1, read as the reverse complement.
GACATCGACCGTCGTCACACGGTATAAGCAAAGTATTTGAGGGTTATCCTATTTCTGGTTCAAAGTTTATTCCCTCTGTAACCTATAGCGATTCGTAAACAGTTAAATCTAATTATGCTCACATTGTCCCCCGACAGAAAGTAATTACATCGTTCTCTTGTTTTGGTTATGAAGAAAATGGCTTTGTGTTTTTGAAATGTTATTTGAAGACACCAACAACGCATACACACACATCTATCTATCTATCTATCTATCTATCTATCTATCTAACGGTAGATACATACATACATACATACATACACGCACATGCGCACCCCCACTCACACCCACACATATCATTTCGTTGTATTGTGTACTCGTTTCTTTCTGCATCTGTTATTTGTGGAGATGCAATGGCCCAGTGGTTAGGGCAGCGGACTCGCGGTCATAGGATCGCGGTTTCGATTCCCAGACCGGGCGTTGTGAGTGTTTATTGAGAGAAAACACCTAAAGCTCCACGAGGCTCCGACAGGGGATGGTGGCGAACCCTGCTCTACTCTTTCAACACAACTTTCTCTCACTCTTACTTCCTGTTTCTGTTGTGCCTGTAATTCAAAGGGTCAGCCTTGTCACACTCTGTGTCACGCTGAATATCCCCGAGAACTACGTTAAGGGTACACGTGTCTGTGGAGTGCTCAACCACTTGCACGTTAATTTCACGAGCAGGCTGTTC
>NC_068995.1:49017599-49018114 GCF_001194135.2 Octopus bimaculoides | reverse complement strand
GGGGGGGGGGGTCGATGTAAGTGACTCATACCCTCCCCCCAAATTGCTGCCCTTGTGGCAAAATTTGAAACTATTATTATTGATCTTGTATGAAAATGAAGCTGTATCCTTTAAAATGCTGCTTTTCTATACACGAATCGAATAGTTCTCGCGGAACTGTCGTTATATTAACGAGATACATTTTGTAATCACCCGAGGAGACACATCTACACCGTCGGATACGCCTAAACTAGTTGTTAGGTATCCCAGCCGTGAGGGATCGATACTAGATAGTGGTCGAAACAATTGTATTCCATAGTGTTGGCATAGCTTCCAGTGTATATAGGTCCCAGCTCTGTCGTGTCTGTGAATATATTCCTTCTTAGCCAGGACTGGGCAGCCAGAGATAATATGATTTATTGTTTCTTGTCCATCTCCACATATTCTGCAGTTACTTGTTATGTTTCTTTTCATGTTTTTGGTATTATTTATTATCATTTATTATTATTATTATTATTATTATTATTATTATTATT
>NC_068995.1:49016061-49016939 GCF_001194135.2 Octopus bimaculoides | reverse complement strand
TGATAATGATGATGGTGATGACGATTGTGACGTTGATGGAGGGGGGGGGCTGATGATGATGTTGGTAGTGGTGAAGGTGTTATGACGACAACCATGATACGAGTTGGTCAAGGTGGTGGTGACGATGTGGCTGTGGTTCATCGAACGGTGATGCGAGTGAGTGGAAACGGTTGCATAGAACCGAGCTGAGCTGAGCTGAACAAAGCTGAACTAAACTGAGCAGAGCTGACGATGACGGCGATGACGACGAAGACGGCGATGCTGGTGACGTCGACGACGTTGGCGATGACGGCGATGACGGCGATGTAGTCGGTAACGATAGAGAAAAAGAAGAGGAAGATGGAGTCGCTTAGGCTTAGTACTGGCGTGTTATGTTGACTGTATCGACCGATAGGTTTCGGTTTCTTTAGAAGCAAGTAAATTAGGATACTATGTAATTATTTAATTACTAATTCATTGTATTTTTAATAGTAATTTTCTTTGTACACTGACCGCAGTTATAGCTTAATTGAATGAGGTTCGGTCCGGCGTGGTGGCGTTGTGGTGCGGCGGAGGGTACGGGGAACAAAAGCAAAACAACAAACACAAACGGACAGACCAACACAACAATAAGACAGTACATCTGTTTCTGCTTGTACGGAGCATCCAATGCACCATTTGCTCAGGTACCAATCGCCGCTGTAATTACTAACTTCTGTTTTCTATAGCAACACGATAATTATATTCGTCCAATCAAGTGCTGCCTATATGTGCATATGTGTATACATGCCTGTGTATGTATGTATGTGTGCATATGTAAATATAAATATGTATATACAAACACACACATATATATATATATACATATATTCATATATATATATATATATATATATATA
>NC_068995.1:49014452-49015306 GCF_001194135.2 Octopus bimaculoides | reverse complement strand
TGTAACATTTCCTCGAAATTATTCCTGGAAAAAAATGAGTCACAAATTCGACTCCAGGACTTATTCTTTGTAAGCCTAGTACTTATTCTATCGGGCTCTTTTTGCCGAACCGCTAAGTTACAGGGGCGTAAACACACCAGCATCGGTTGTCAAGCGATGTTCGAGGGACAAACACAGACACACAAACATATATATATATACGTATACATATATACGACGGATTTCTTTCAGTTTCCGTCTACCAAATCCACTCACAAGGCTTTGATCTATCTATCTATCTATCTATCTATCTATCTATCTATCTATCTATCTATCTATCTATCTGACTACTTATTTATAATATTTAGTTTCATGGAGATAAGCATTATCATCAGATACATTCTCAGCAAACAATTATTTCAAGTGATGGTCATTTAATACTGCTTGCCGGCAGATGTTTACTAGTAAATCTCAAGTCATGGAACATTGGTTATGTATAAGAAATACATTGTAGTACGTAGTCATATTGTATATAACGTATCGAATATCTGATTTATTTTATTCGTAAAATGACTTGCAAATTATTATAATGTATGCTAGCGATAACTCGCTGTTTTGAGGAAAGCGTTTGAGCAGTGACGTATTTTATATATGCCGATTATACACAGGCGCATGCGTGGCTGTGTGGTAGGCACGGGCGTGGTTGTGTGAAGAAGCTTGGTTCCAAAACACATGGTTCCGGGTTCAGTCCTACTGCGCGGCACATTGAGCAAGTGTCTTCTGCTATAGCTTCGGACCGACCAAAACCTTGTGAGTCGATTTAGTAGATGGAAACTGAAAGAATCCCGTTGCATACATATACATACATATATATA
>NC_068995.1:49011722-49014117 GCF_001194135.2 Octopus bimaculoides | reverse complement strand
CCGCTAGCAGCTAAATTTTTTTTTATTCTCTCTGTTTATTTTCTCGTGTTCCTTTCTGTTGAAGAGCGTAGGCTCGAAATGTTAAAGACTTTTTCACCTTCCTGAGCATTAAACTAATACGCCTGTTTGTTGTTTATACACCTGTCTTCGTTTTGTATATATATTGCTTGACAACCGATGTTGGTGAGTTTACATCCCCGTACCTTAGCGATTCGACACAAGAGACCGAATAGAGTAGTACTAGACCGATAGAATAAGTACTAGGCTTACAAAGAATAAGTCCTGGGGCAGATTTCTTCGACTAAAAGCAGTGTTCCAGCATGGCCACAGTCAAATAACTGAAACATGTAATAAATAAAAAAACAATAACGCATGTGGTGGTGCACCAGCATGACCGCAGTCACTTGGCTGGAACACATAAATAAATAAATAAATAAATATGTTTATGATATTACATATTCTCAACCTGGAGAGATAAGGAGTAGATTAGCGTGGCCCCTGCGCTTGGATGACGGGCAAATTCGTGAAGCGTTCCATATTTTTAAAGGCGCAGGCGTGGCTGTGTGGTAAGAAACTTGGTTCTCAACCATATGGTTCTGGGTTCAGTCCCACAGCGTGGCAACTTGAACAAGTTTCTTCTACTATAATTATCATTTATCTTTTCCGATTATGATGCATTTAATTCTTCGTACGTTGTTGACATTATTTTGTTTGCCTATTAAATATTTCAGCCGGAAGTATGAGAGCCTATCTCTTCCTGGTACCTTCTTGTTTTTGCTATCTGTAGCGTCTTGACAACTTTACGAGGTTATTGCATAATGCCTACACAAGTATCGACATGTTGCTTTCACCATTTTGAACTCCCGTCTGTGTCGACCATTTTGCTCTTCAGTCTTCTACCCTTACCACATTCCAGCAATAACATTCTACCATTTCCCTTGATGTTGGCGTTGCATTGATTTTCTTTCTTTTTTTAAAAAATTATTTTTGTGGGTTTTTACCTCATTCTTGATAAAACCGTTTTCATTTAGAATCAAAATTTCGTTTTGTTCAAAGAATCGTTGTTGATTTTCACAACGACGTTTTCTTTGCGATTTAGCAAAGACCAATTCTTTCATGAGTTCTTTGATTTCGGGTGCTGCTTTTATTATCATCATCATCATCATCATCATCATCATTATTATTATTATTATTATTATTATTATTATTATTATTATTATTATTATTATCATTATTATCATGTTAAATTTTGTAGCATTCCTTTCTTCACCCTTTTCTATATTTTTTTTTTTCATTTCACTATTTTCGCTATTGATTTTATTAAGGACTAAGAGAATATTTTAAAAATTTTTTATGTTCTGTTTTTATCTTCCTCTATCTGTTTGTTTTCCAACTTGTTTGCCTGGGTTTTGATATTCCTACACGAATAGCTCTCAACAAGTACGCAATTTCCTTTGTAACTACCATGGCCACTGCATATATTATACCAAGCTATTGATGTTCACTTCTGTTTTCATTAAATCTTCGATGGACAGCTTTGCATATTTTCGAAACTGTCTTTGCTGTTTTATCGTCACTCTATACAAAGGTCTCATATCGATTTTAATTATTTAACTATTTCCAATTTTAAATTATTATCGTGTACATATTTCCCATTTTTAGAATTTTCTATTATTAATTTTCCTTCTAATTATTCTATTAATAATTCTGTTTACTGCATGTTTTTCATCTTATTCTTCTGATTCAACGTCTCTGTTCTTCGGTTTCCCGCCTTCTAGGTTTTTAGTAATTACACCGACTTCAATAGTTTGATGAAAAGTAAAACAGATAAGGGTAGAATGCGAAATCAAAACGAAGAGGGACGTAAAGTAAATACCACAAAGCATTTTGTCTGATACTCTATTAATACTGCCGTCATCTTGCCATATTGTTCGGAGACATTCATTGTTAAAAAAGATCAAAGGCCCTCGCGAGGCATAGGCCAGTTTTCCAGATCAGTGGGGTGTATATTCAACAGCCGGGCCACATTCCGGTCCATTGCAAGGATCTATCTATCTATCTATCTATCTATCTATCTATCTGAATATATATATATATATATATATGTATATATATATACACACATGCAAATACATATGATGTGTGAATAAATATATGAATGTATACTTTCATGCATATATTCTGTATATGCACAAGCGTAAGCGTGGCTGTGTGGTAAGTAGCTTGCTTACCAACCACATGGTTCCGGGTTCAGTCTCACTGCGTGGAGCCTTGTGCAAGGTGTCTTCTACTATAGCCTCGGGCCAACCAAGTGAGTGGCTTTGGTAGACGGAAACGTCGCGTATGTATGTATGTATATATATATATATATATATATATATATATATATATATAT
>NC_068995.1:49007751-49011152 GCF_001194135.2 Octopus bimaculoides | reverse complement strand
ATATATATATATATATGTCAGTCGTGTGTGTGTGTGTCTCAAGTGGGCCAACGTTATTTACTCTTAAAAATGTTTTGCATGATCGAAACAATGCTGACCTACTCGAGGATATAAAATGGATACAATAACAGCAAGCCTTTTTTTTTGTTATTAGGCCTTAATACGTCATCTGTGTGCTATTGTGTACGTGCAAATTCGGGATCGTTATATCGGTGTGTGTGTGTGTGTGTGTGTGTTTGCGGTGTGGTTTTGAGCAGGGTGGGAAACAAAGGAGAGACAGTTGGCAGTAAGTGGAAGCTTTGTCTTAAAGTTTTCGCATTCGTTATCAGTCGGTATAGCAGGGGTATAAAACAAAAGGTATACCTGTCCAGGTGTCAAAAGCCATCTAACCCCAGTGTTTAGATAATGTCGCTAGCTACCATGGCATGGTGAGTTATCTATCTGTTCGTAACGTCAACACTGTCATCGTCAATCCATACACACACACACACACGCACGCACACAAACAAACACACACACACACACACACACACACACACACACAGAAGCATATACACACAAACAAAAATACACACCCACACACAGAGGCAAGCGCGCACACACACGCACAACACCTATCATCAATTTTACAGTCGATTTCTCTACCTGCTTACCTACCTACCTACCTACCTACCTACCTATACACACATACATGTACACACAGACATATATATATCCAGATCTATCTATCTATCTATCTATCTATCTATTCTATTAGTTTATTCTTTTGCTTGTATCAATCATTTCACTGTAGTCATGCTGGAGTATCGCCTTTAATATATATATATATAAATTAAGTACCAGTCGCACATTGAAGTCGATGTAATCGACTTACCCCTTTCTCCAAACTTTCTGGCCTTGTGCTAAAGTTTAAAGCCATCATTGAATTAGGGAGGACAGTTAGCTGTCAGAAACGGTAGAGCGCCAGAAAAAATACGCTGTAGTATTTCTCCTGCTTCTTTACGTTCTGACTTCAAATTCCGCCGTGGTCAACTTCGTCTTTCATCCCTCCGGGGTCGATTGATTGAAGTACCAAATTAGTGTTGGGGCCGATGGTATGAACCAGCCCCTTATCTTAAAATTGTTGGCGTTGTGCTTAATTAAAAAAAGTATGAAGATACTGGATAAAGGTGGTAGATTGGCAGAATTGTTCGTGCATACTGGGGTCGATCTAATCGACTGGCTCCCTCCCCCAAAATTTCGAGCCTTGTGCCTAGAGTAGAAAAGAATTGTTCGGGCATCGGACAAAATATTGTTTGGTATTTCTTCTAGATCTAACGATTCTGATTTCAAATCCCACCGAGGGCAACTTTACCGTTTATTCCTCCGGGGCCGATAAAGCCAAATACCGAGGTTGATGGCATCAACTAACTCTCTCCCCTTAAAAATGGTGGCGTTGTATTTGAATTAGAAACCAATATAATGGTAATATATTAGCAAAATGCGAAAGGCAGAATGCCTGTAATGCCATGCAGTATTTAGTTATAGTCCTGTACGCGCAGAGGTCGAATCCTGTCGCAGACAGCTTTACATTTTATCATTCTGTAGTTGATAACATAAAAAAAAAAATTAGGCACGTGCTGCGGTCAACCTAAGAGGTTAACGCGTACACTCAGAATTTTCTTCTTGTACTGATTTTAGGAATTATTACAAGAGCGTGAAATTGACAGAATCCTTAGAGTAATGGCTACTGTGTGTTGTGGATTTTGCCCCGGCAATTTATGTATTGAGTTTAAATCCTGTCGGGGACTTTTAACATTTTACCCTTCCGTGGACGATAAATGAAGTACTAATTACGTACTGGGGCCGAGTTAATCGATTAAGTATCCCTACCCGAAATTTATTGTCGTCTACGTATGCTGTCCATAAAGTATCTTTACAATCTCCACACTTCCATACAGCAAATTGTAAATCTAATTTATGGACACCAAGTATTACTGTTTTCATGCTGTATTACCCGATGCATTTACTGCTTAAAGCGTGTAAAACGTGGTAAAAAAAAAAAATATTGTTTCTTTCGCTGAATAACGAAATAAAAATAAATTCTGGAGAAGATTTAATGTGTTTTCGATTTCCCCCTACTACAAGTTGTGGTTGACATAAATATAGATCTACTTTCTTTTTTGATGTATGTTCAACGAAGCGTGGTTCATTTCGACCTATCTAACCATCCACGGTGAAACATATTAAGTTATCTAATTATTTTATCTTCTCATAATAAACTGGTTTTGCCCTACTTTTTGTTCCCACTTCACAGTTCTATCTCACAGGTAAATACCAGCCATTCATGCTCTCAACCATATTAATGTCACCTGTATCTGTTATTTTTTTTTATTCGATTTTCTATTCGCATATATAAGGCATACTTTACGAATACAGTGTTCATCCGATTGCTCCATCTCAGCTGAACGGAGGATGGCAGTTTAACGTAACATATTCGATTCTTTGGAACATTTACAGCAGTTTCTCTGCAGCGATTCGAGTGAAGAGAAGAATACGTTTATCTCGTTAACCTCTCCCTACACATGATCGATAACTGGAATGGAAAATGTACAATGCAATCACACAAAACACCAACCAGTTACGTAGTTCTGAGGCTGCTTACGGTAGAATTATATACTGTACTGTTTTACCCACATATACGAGGAAGTGCTGAAAAGCTCCCGGCTTTAAGGGTGTCGCGAACGGCCTGGTTGGCAGTCTCACCTTCCAAGTTCTTTTACAAAGCTGAAGGATTGCTGCAATGAATGTGTGAATCTGAGAGGGGAATCATCATCGTTTAACGTCCGCTTTCCATGCTAGCATGGGTTGGACGATTTGACTGAGGACTGGTGAAACCAGATGGCTACACCATTTTGCCGTCCGGGAAAGGTTGTGCTGTTAAGATTTTAGTGATATGACGAAGCTGATTTTCCTGAGAATTATGTTAAGGATACAAGCGTTTGTGAAATGCTCAGCGTATGACTCAGCTAATGCAGTATTTTACTAACAAACGACTCCTAATGGTTGCTAATCCTTACTGTGAACTCAACGGTATAATGCCTAGCCATTCCAGGCGACCTACTTGTTGATATGCCTAGATTTTAATGAATACTTTAACTAATCTCTCTCTCTTTCTTTCTTTCTTTCTTTCTTTCTTTCTTTCTTTCTTTCTCTCTCTCTCTCTCTCTCTCTCTCTCTCTTTATTTCTTTCTTTCTCCCTTTCTATCTCTCTTCTTCTCTCTCTCTATTTATCTGTGTGTGTGTGTGTGTCTTTGTAACTAGTCTTGGGCTATTTATGTCCTTGCAACTTAGCAGTTCGGCGAAACAATAGGAAACAAATATTTCAAAAGACAAAAAAAAAAAAAAAAAAAAAAAAAAAA
>NC_068995.1:49007069-49007741 GCF_001194135.2 Octopus bimaculoides | reverse complement strand
AGAAAAAGAAAAAAGACTGAGATCGATTTGTTCAACTAAACCCTTCAAGTCAATGCACCAGTATGGCCGCAGTCCAACGAGTGAAACAGGTATAAGACGAAAAAAAAAAGAACAAAACAAATAAACGAACCTAATAAAATAACAAACAAAACAAACAGCTAAATAAAAGGGTCTTCTCGCCAGAATTAACGAGCCGGGACAAGTCAACAACAACAAAAACGACACGCAGCAACAGGAGCAACAACAACAACAACAACAACAACAAGAACGACAACAACGAAAACCAAGAACAACAACAACCACAACCCGTAACGAAGCAGAGAAACCGTTGCAAAAACCTAACAACAGTGCAAATATATTATAAAGCCGAGAGTCGTGAGGTCATTAGTTGGTTTGTGAAAAGTTTTGTTTCAAGTTTGCTTAATTTCGCGAGGGTTTAATGTTTTTGTTAAGTTAGCCGCGTTTGTCTGCAAGCTATGCTTTTTATCTTTTCCGACTACTAAAACAGCTGGATTCATTGAGTTAAGCCTGGGACAGCAAACATGACATGAGGTCTCCCTACTAAGATAATCTGGAACAGAACGCATTCAAGCACGTGTAGGTGAATGCATATGAGCGTGTGACTGTGTGTGTGTGTGTGTGTGTGTGTGTGTACGTGTGTATAAATCTCTA
>NC_068995.1:49004109-49005005 GCF_001194135.2 Octopus bimaculoides | reverse complement strand
ATATACACACCGCAGCTTGAAAGTATCACATCTGTATGCACTCGTCTGGACGACGTCTGAATAACTCTTGTTGCACTCGCTGCTTTGGAGTATCTGCACTCACTCGACTATCTGGATAAATCTGATACTTTTCTCTACGTAATAAAAGAGGTAAAGTGTGAGTGGGAGTGAGATAGATGGATAGAGAGAGAGAGAGAGAGAGAGAGAGAGAGAGGGAGGGGGAGAGAGAGAGAGAGAGAGAGAGAAAGAGAAAGAGAAGGGTGGGGTGAGATAGAGTGTGCAATGTTTAGAGACAGAGAGAAGTACAGACAGACATAAGGTGACGTAGAGACAGACCTTGTGACGTTATAATCATGCCTGTCTACAAACTTCAAAACATGTTGGTGAGTTGATGTTGTGAGAAGCCCAATGGGGAGGTGATTGTGAAAATACATATATATATATGTACAGGGTGAGGTGTATATATTGTCGTCTAAATTATGCAAAACTGAAAACAACACTGACATCTCATTTAAACAGATATTAGCAAAATTACATAAAAAATATCTTGGTATACTATAGAGTAATGGCTTCAACCATTCTCCTGGAAGTTTCCTTGTTTAAGTTGGTGAATGCTGCGACAATCCTTTGGTATTAGAAGGAGTTTTGTTGGTCTCTCGCTCAACTGTGCCGCACACAGGCCAAATGTTAAGGATCAAAAATAATCAATGCACATACACAAAATAAAAAATATAAGAATAGCGACAATTTACCCATCGTACCCTATGTGTGTGTATATATATATATGATATATATAGACATATGTGTATATAGGCACACACATATGTATGTATGTATGTATGTATGTATGTATGTATGTATGTATGTATGTATGTATGTATGTATATATATATATA
>NC_068995.1:49000113-49002412 GCF_001194135.2 Octopus bimaculoides | reverse complement strand
CACCACCACCACCACCATCACCATTGTACAAATAGCTCAACCTCACCACCCGCGCACCGCCACCACCACCACCACAAAATTCTAATCCTACTTTTAATATGCAGATCAACTGATTAGGATTGTTGTTGTTTCCATGGCTTTTGACTTTGATGAGATATCGTCTTGTCGTTGTTGACATTTATCCATCTCGTAATAAAAGGAGAAGTAGTAGCAGCAGCAGCAGCAGTAGTAGTTCTTGTCGTTACTAATTTGTTGGTATTGTAAATGTTATTTTACTGTTTTGTTGTTCGTTGCTTTCTATCCTTGTCTGTCTGTGTCTGTGCAATCATTACAACAAGAACAAGAACAACAACAACATAAACGACTGATGCTATTGCTGCTGCTGCTGCTACTACTACTACTACTACTACTACTACTACTACTACTACTACTACTACTACTACTACTACATTGCCTGGATCAGAGAAAAGACATGTCGGTTCGTATTTTTTGTTTTCGTAAAAAGAGAAGAATAAGAATCACATGCGGTTTCCCTAGTGATGGCTGTCCTTGCAACGCAAGATGGGTGCATAATCGTTTCTTCATGATACGATTTAGGATTGCGAATTTGAATTTGAATTTGAATTTGAATTTGAAGAACTGCGAGGATAAGAAACATGTAAAGAATTTACATATTTAATTTCTTTCGTTTGGTTATTACAATGCTCTTCCAGTTCCCCGTTGGTGGTAATCTTTATTGTTGTTTGGGGAGAGGTTGCGTCGATTGTACCACTAGAAAAATAAACAAGAGGTTTGAAGAAAGATTACAAAATAATAATAATAATAATAATAATAATAATAATAATGATAATAATAATAATGATAATAATAATAATAATAACAACAATAATAATAACAACAATAATAATAATTGTATCGTGTTGAGTCAAAAGTTATGCAAAATTTTGGTAACTTATTTGCTTAGTCCGTCAGTTTACAACAAACCTGTAGCGTAAACATTCAAATAACACCATTGTTTTTCCAACTTCTGCTGCATCTCACTTGGAAATTTTGGTCCTTTGCAATCGTAATGATATATGAAGCCACTTATCTTCATTCACCTGTACATTTTGGCCTGAAAATTTTAATTTTTGCGCTTGAAAATACGCTAATCAATTATCTAATAAGATTTATAACAGTAGTAATGCTAGCTGAAATTTGCTAGTGTCGCTAATCAGGAAGTGGCACTCAATATATACCTTATAAATCTCAAAAGCGACACAGCTTTGTTGCCCGAAAAATATATACAAGAAAGGGAATGAAAGGGAATGACGTAGGTCCGGTTTTCTCGGATAGAAGAGACTTCCAGATGCATCTGAATGAGAACTCGATACGAATGATCACTGATATGTAGCACAATGAGTGCTCCATTGACCGGGACGAAGTAACTTGAAGCGTATCCTTACTCGTTAGGGCAAAAAATGAGACGAAGACACAACTGGAACTGATGCGGCACGCACCCGTCCTTCTAGCTAGTGTCAGAAATATATTAGCAATCGGGAGACAAGGATTTCTGTCGGGAATAATGGGAGTGGTGTTGATCATTGTCTTATCTTCAGTTCTGAGTTCAAATTCCGCTGAGATCGATTTTACCTTTCATCTTTTCGGGGCAGATTAAATAAGTACCAATTACACATTGGAGTCGATGTAATCGACTTATTCTCTTCCCCAAAATTTCGGGCCTGGTGCCTACAATAGAAAAGATTATTATTATTATTATTATTATTATTATTATTATTATTATTATTATTATTATTATTATTATCATTATTATTGTTATTATTACTATTATTGGTGTTGTTGTTGTTGTTGTTGTGGTGGTGGTGGTGGTTACTGTGATGAAAATGATAATTGTAATGTCCATGATGAAGCTTATGGAAATGATGTTGACAATGATGAAAAAAAAATATGGGCGATGCTGATGCTGGTGAAGTAGACGCTGTCGTTGTTGATGCCGTTGCGGTCCCTATCGCCCCTGCTCAGGAAGTAGTGGATCGATAATATCAGCGATATTGATGATGACTGATGATCAATATGATGATGATGATGATGATGATCATGATGAAAGTGATGTTAATGACATACATACATATATACAAGCACACACGCACACGCATATATATACATACATACATACATATATATATATGTATATAAACATAATGCACAATATATATATATATATATGTATTTTATACCTATATATATGTATATATATATATATATGTATATATATATATATATATATATATACCGTATA
>NC_068995.1:48998872-48999574 GCF_001194135.2 Octopus bimaculoides | reverse complement strand
ATATATATATATATATATGTATATTTATATATATTTATATACATATACTTACACACACATATCACGAGAACAGAGGCACACCTATTCACATAAAAATATTTAGATTTGTTAGCTTGCAGAATGTTTGGTGGGTTTATCTATTTCCTCATACACAAGTTTCCGTACATATTTATCTATCTGCGTATCTATCTGACCATCCATCTATTTATTTGTATATTTGTACAGACACATACACCCATACCCCACCATATATATAAATGTAGTTAATTAGTCATATAAACATATATATAAGTGTGTGTCTTTGTGTGTTTGTGTGTTTGTGTGTTCGTGTGTGTGTTTATATATTGACACATATGTATATCTGAACCATTCTACATATACATTCTCCATCGTCGCCATTTTATGACTGATCATTAGTGAGACTGTATATCAAGTGTCTGGCGATATTAGCGGTGGTAAAATGGCGAATCGTGCGTTTGTTTTGCTTGGCGCTTTTTTGTTTTTCTTCTTTTCGCCAGACATCTTTGTTTTCGGTTCCAGTTTTATTCTTTCTTTTCTATCTTATCAATCCTCAATCTAAATTAGCAACGGACTAGATGTTACTGTGTCTTAATTGAATGAAGCAACTGATGTCTTTGATTTTCCCCGTGTGTGTGTGTGTGTGTGTGTGTGTGTGTGTGTGTGTGTGTGTGTGTGTGTGTG
>NC_068995.1:48996288-48996995 GCF_001194135.2 Octopus bimaculoides | reverse complement strand
CTACCTACTTACGCACACGTACATATATAGGAACGTACATATAGTTACACATATACGTACAGTCTCATACATACAGATGCATGTGTATACGCATGTACACACATACACACACTGAATCTATTGACCAGTAGCACCGTTAACAACTTCGGATGTTCGGTGCCGGAAGCTAATTCTTTCTCATTGCCAACAAGGCTGAAAGCTAGAGCTATTGCCGATTCTACCATCTATTTAAGCAGTCTTTTATGTCAATTCACTCTGTTGCATTCCTTTAACAATAAATCTTTTCATCTTTTCATCCTGATTTCTCCGTTTTCGCCAATTGCAATCGATAGAACTCTGCTACAGTCCAACAAGACTGAATTCTTTCACGTTTACAACTTACCAAAAGACCCGAACAGAACAAGTCACTTGAGTAACTCTCCTGTCATCTGTACATGTGTGTTTGCCTGTTTGAATGTATGTGTGTGTAGTTTTTATTTTAGTGAATGATAGATTAGGGAAATGGGATGTGACATACATACCTATGTAAAAAGGAATACACATACAATCATATACACACATGTACGAGACATAAAAATTGATATATGTAAAACCTGGAGTGTATGTATATGTATGTATGTATGTATGTATGTATGTATGTATGTATGTGTGTGTATGTATGTATGTATGTATGTTTGTATGTATGTATGTAAATATTACGTATATAT
>NC_068995.1:48994925-48995500 GCF_001194135.2 Octopus bimaculoides | reverse complement strand
GGAATTGGTATTCCGCATTTACGTCTATCAAAACACCATCAACTACAACCAATACACTTCGACACATAATCGACATGCCACACCTCACCTCCACCCTCCACCACCACCACCACCACCTATACCACCACTTCCACCACCACAGCTTGGAGCCACTATAACAACACTTGTTACGGTTAACAGCAGAGAAAGGAAAATATTGGTCGAAATATCTCTCAAAACTGATTTACACAGAGAGAAAAGTTATGCTTGTTCGCATGACTGTGCGGTAAGAAGCTTGCATCTCAACCACATGGCTTCAGGTTCAGTCCCATTGCATAGCACCATGGGCAAGTGTTTTCTACTATAGCCTCGGGCCAACCAAGGCCTTGTGAGTGAGTTTGGTAGACGGAAACTGAAAGAAGCTCGTCGTATACATCTATCTATCTATCTATCTATCTATCTATCTATCTATCTATCTATCTATCTATCTATCTATATATATGTATATATATATATATATATATGTTTATATATATATACATGTGCGTTGTTGTTGTTGTCATCAGCCCCACACCACCCCTACCACTACACGCACC
>NC_068995.1:48989108-48989733 GCF_001194135.2 Octopus bimaculoides | reverse complement strand
GTGTGTGTAGGTGAGTGTGTGTGTGGTGTAATGCTATGAGTTCTTATCTTTGATATTTATCTTGATTAAATGAAGCTTAATTGCGACTAGGATAGCTTTACACATACACACACACACACACACACACACACACACACATAAATATACACAAATATATAACTCATATACACACACATACATATACATATACATAAACATATTCATATATAGCTACATTCCTACGCACATATAAACGCACACGCATTCGTTTGTTCTCCAAGGCGTTACCCATTACAATGCGTCTTGGCCTACCGGCCCTTAATGTTCGTCTTTGTCGATTGTTTACTCCGTACGTCCACTCTATCGTTGTTTGTTCGTTTGAAGCTCTAACTCATCACGATTTTTATATTTTCAAATTTCTGGATGCTGCTGTCTTATGAAGTTTTCCTATCTTGTCGTAAAAAGCACAAAATAGAGAGTAGTAAAACAGTCGACAACTGATGAGGAGTTACCTTCTTTTGGCATTCAGTCATGAAGCCAACACTAATCCTATGCTAGGAAACGTTCAAGGAAACCAGCTGGATCAGACTGAAACAATATCAGATTTTCCCGCCTTCGTCTTTTGTTTTGTTGTTTTTTGTTTGTA
>NC_068995.1:48986403-48987281 GCF_001194135.2 Octopus bimaculoides | reverse complement strand
TATATATATATATATATATATATATATATATATATGTATATGTATATATGTATATATATGTGTATATATGTGTATATATATATATGTATATCTATATGCCTATGTATATATGTATCTAGTACATATGTTGGAAATTCTGTTTGTGGAGTTGTTAGCTAACTCCTCCTACAATGTTTTATCGATTTTGATGAAACTTGACACGCGAGTAGAACTCATGTCTGGAAACCTCATGGCATACTCAGATTGTTGAGAAAGTTGATAATAGGACAACTGGAAGGGATCCTTATATTTGTCTAATATATTTTATTTTAAAAACCAAGGGAAATCCCCTATTCGCCCCTGGAAGGAATCCTTATATATAGCCAATGGCCATCCCCAAGGAAAAACTAAGCTAAGATCATTAGATTCCTTGGAAGAAAGCAGCGAATGTATATGAAAACAAGGCCTAAAAAAAACGGAGAAGGTTACACAAATACAAATAACAGGACATAACAACAGGTGTCTTTCGACGAAGGACGAATTAAATTAAGCTGGCGTGTGTGGAAATAAAGCTTTACGGCAGAGTTACAAGATTTCACAGGTACAGGGAAGAATATAGATGTTGCACGGACAGCGGCCGAAACAAGAAAGAAAGGTCAGGCTTGGCCGAACGCCGGTCATGTGGGGAGAGAAGAGAGAAAGGTAGAGGCAGAGGATAGAAGAATTAAGGAGGGGCGAGAAAAATGACAGGGAGACAGTGAAGTGAAAAGAGGAGGGAAAGTGAGCATGAAGAGAAGGCAATGAAATGTGAGAGAGGGGGTACGAAAGAACAAAGAGTGGAACGAACGGAATAAACGTGAAAGTGCTGATATATATATATATATATATATATATATATA
>NC_068995.1:48984054-48985720 GCF_001194135.2 Octopus bimaculoides | reverse complement strand
TAAACTTTTAAATTTTCATATTCAAAAGAGACAGAATTTCAGCATGCCCCGCAGTCAGACATACCCAAGAGACATATGTATTATGTATGTATGTATGTATACGATGATATATTTATAGATTTTCTTGGGGCCGGCCAGATTGGAGCCGTCTCGAGGGTAACCGGCCGAAACTGCCGAGAAAATCTGGAACTCGACTGAAGATAGAAAACTCTGAATGACCCGTCCTTGTTTTTTCCTGTCCATTTTTTGTATCGTCTGTGTGTGTGTGTATGTGTGTGTGCGTGTGCGTGTGTGTATATATATATGCACACATAGCCTCGAGTAAATTTATAATTATTCATCGAGGGTTTTCAGTAAGTTCGGCTTCTGTCCCACGAGTTGAGATGTACTCTGGGGAGATTTGTGACTCTTATAACTATCACTCACGCGTGCGCGCGCGCACACACACACACACACACACACACACATATACACACACATATACAAAAATAGCTGGGTGCAATAAACAAACCGGCACACCCGAATTTGATACGGTTCACATATATAGGGTAGATACCCGACAGTAACGGGTAGAAAGAGCATCTGCAACATTCTATGGTATTCTCTTTGCTCCCTGTTATCAGAATACTAATTCTTCTGTCGACTGCAGTTGCTGTAAACCCGATAAGGATTTTTTAGGGGTCATTTAATATGCACACAAACGTATCTGTGTCTGCCTGCGCTGCTGTTGCTACTATTACTGCACTGCTGAATTTCAGCATGCCCCGCAGTCAGACATACCCAAGAGACATAAAAAAAGCTAACTCTTTTTTTCTCCCCCTCTCTCTCTCATACACACATTACACACCACACACACACACACCGTACACACAACTATACACATACACATACTTCACACAAACCGACCCACGCGCACAGACGCAGACACACAAACACACACCCACACACACACACACAAACACAAGCGAATATTCTCTTTGTTCTTTTTGTTTCTTTTTTACTTGTTTCAGTCATTTTGACTGCGGCCATGCTGGAGCACCGCCTTTAGTCGAACAAATCGACCCCAGAACTCCAGAACTTATTCTTTGTAAGCCTAGTACATATGCGATGGTGGAGGGACAAACACAGACATACAAATACACAAACACAGACATCCCCCCTCATATATATATACGACGGGCTTCTTTCAGTTTCTGTCTACCACATCCACTCACATGACTTTGGTCGGCTCAAGACTATAGTAGATGCCACTTGCCCTAGGTGCCGCTTAGTGTGACTGAGCCCGGATCCATGTGATTGGGAAGCAAGCTTCTTTATTTCATAAATTTTGCCATAAAGGCATTACATAGAAGGGACAAACAAAGATAAACAAACATAAAGAAGCTGCGAGCTGGACACGGACATTAATGAATGAAATGAATACAAAAAGATGAGTAAAAAAATGGGAGAGGCACCGGCGCCCGCCGACCGACAACCCCTCATAAACCTTGTTCAATAAAGATCATCAACAAAATCAAATTAAATCAAGTCCATAGTCCTCCACATCCGGGCCCCCAAGCAAGATTGCTGCTGCCTGCAGGACAACCCGCAATGGGTGGGCCGGCTTTATGATGATGAAGTCCTTCTTGTCACATATACTTTCAACATTTTTTCCTTCCCTGACATA
>NC_068995.1:48981822-48982616 GCF_001194135.2 Octopus bimaculoides | reverse complement strand
CCATTAAGCTAGATTCTTCAAACTGGTAGCGATTTTGTTCAGAGACAAGAAAATTATGACTGAAGTCACTCTCGGCTCTATCTTTTCAATGTAACTTTGAAGCTGTTGGGGAATGCTTCTTAGTGAAAAACCTTTCTCTTTCATATGTAATCGCATTACGTTATAAATTGGGTGGAAAAAAAAGACGGCGTTTGTATTTTGGTGAGTTTCTTTGGCTGATGTTTGTTAAGATGTGTAGTTATGTACGTGTGTGTGTGTGTGTGTGTGTGTTCGTTCGTTGTTTGCTGCGTGTGTTCGTTGCCTGTTGTTTGCGTTCGTTGCCTGTTGTGTGTGTTCGTTGTCAGTTGTATGTGTGTTCTGTGTTGGGTGTTTTTGTATGGGTTAAAGTAACTGTCATTTGTAAAAACGCGTGTGCGCGAGCGTGCGTGTGTGTGTGTGTGTTTGTGTATATGTGCATTCGTGTATATGCATGTTTGTTGCGTGCAGTGCGTGTTTGTTTGTGTGAGTGTGTGATTATACATATAAATAAATACATAGATGCACATATTTATATATTTATGTGCGTTGAATAAAACAAACGAAAGAGAAATCCCGGTGTGTGTGTGTGTGTGTGTGTGTGTGCGTGTGTGCGTGCGTGTGCTTGTATGTGTGTGTGTTTATACGCAAAAGATCGACCGAAAGTGACATCCTTGAGTGGAAAATCCAACACTTCGGACATTGTCCTTCTGCTGAGAAAATTCAACTTTTCATTTTCTGGCTGAAACTGCTGCGATTTTCTACGCACAGATACCCAT
>NC_068995.1:48980378-48981299 GCF_001194135.2 Octopus bimaculoides | reverse complement strand
ATACAAAGACATATATGTGTGTATATATATATATATATATTTGTGTACGCACACACACATAGACGTATATATATATATACACATATATATCAGCTATTACTCTCTTTGCTAGCGAGAAGAGACCATCTGCGAACTATAAAGAATTTCAATTCCTCCGAAGATAAGACAACCAACATTAAAATCCTATTTGCTGCTTTTATTTGTTATTTATTATATTTCTGTTTCATTTGTTCCATCTCTTTTTTTTTTTATTTAGAGAGAAAAAAAAAGATGTCTTTTCTAAGGGGTAGTTTTCCTACTTTTCACAAATATCCAATTTACTTATCTTATTTAGAACTAGAGAAAGATAAAATTGAAATGTCTTTTTAAAAGTCTTTTACCTCGCCTGTAGTATTTAAATATAAACACAGACGTGTGTGCGAAATGCAGTAATTCCTCTTCGTAGATATAAAGATAAACTGAAGACTAATATCAAGCTTACTGGAATAAAAACATTAGAGTTTGAGGAATATGCTGCTGACCGTTGTAGGAAGAAGAAAATCTGTCAAAATGGCATCAAGAGCTCTATCAACACAAGGATTGAGTACTCAGGTGATTTAAGACAAGGTCAAAAGATTGCAGCTTCCTTTTGCTGTTTTGAGCGTAAAGGATGTTGGCTGGTTTGCAATAACGAAGCAGATGAGGTGGGGTGTCTCACAGGAAACACAAACACTAAAATGTGGAGTAAAAAGCAGAAAGTAAAACTCTTTTGGCTTTATATATTGAAGACGACGAAAGAGCCTATAATATATACATGAATAGATGTCTGTGGAAGTGGACGAACTACAAAGATATTACTACATATTGCTATACAATGAATGTATTACTTAACATTTTATGAGATACGAAACGGAAACTAGTTCGTAATATATATATATATAT
>NC_068995.1:48975965-48980368 GCF_001194135.2 Octopus bimaculoides | reverse complement strand
TACATACATATATACACACACACATACATACATATATATATATACACGTACATACATATATACACACACACATATATATATATATATGTATGTGTGCGTGTGTGTTTATGTGTGTGTGTGTGTGTGTCTTCGTGTTAGGTTTTTCTTCTCTACCACCACTTGACAACCTCTGTTGGTTTGTTCACGTCCCTGTAACTTAGCGGTTCAGCGAAAGAGAATGATACCATATGTACAATGCTTAACAAAACTAAGTATTGGAGTCAATTAGCTCGAATTAAGCATTTGAAAGCGGTGCCCCAGAATGGCTGCAATCCAATGACAGATACAAAAATAGCAAAAAAAAAAAAAAAAAAAAAAAAAAAAAAAAAAAAAAAAAAAGCGGGGGTGGGGACTACAAGCAAATCAAGAAAGTAAATTAAATATCAAAGAATCCATGAAATGTCAATCCTTTCTTCGCCACAACCCATCCAAACTTTAAAGAATTTCGCACACTGCAGATATCCTTCGCTAATTCTACATTGACTACAAAGCGAACAGCTGTGAAATTGATAGCCACGCTGTTGTAGATAATTGTTTAGAGTTTCTATAAGATGAGATATTTTGGCTTCAAGCCATCGAGCCACCGACCTGCTCAACTGCTAAAGGCCAATGTAAGTGGGTAAGGTTAATCACCTTCTGTGAACCTAGATGCATAAGATAGGTACTAGAGGGGTGGTATCTTTACCATTCTGAGTACCCGGTTCTGTTAGAAATAGTAGCAAAGTCTCTTCTCCTTCTTCTTTTTTTGATAGCAATGATAAAAACGAAATTCCTGCGATAATTGGTGCGCTTGGCGCGACACTCAAGCTGCTACCTCAAAGAACGAAGAATATTGGAACTGAGACATGCACTGCCGACCTGCAGATTTGAGGAGACTTGTTGTCATCAAAATACAAGATAACATCTATGCTAATTAAATTAGCATGTGATGAACTTGGAATTGTGTCAATTATTGTTGGATCCTTGGGGGAAAAATTCAAAAGGCATCAAGAGGAATATAAAGGAAATCGGAATAGAGTGCCCAGTAGAACTATTACAAAAGGTTTGCCTCCTTGGCACGGCCAGAATAATCAGAAAAATATTAGATGGTTGAAAAGAACATAGAATGATACAGTAGGCTGCAGGTAGCAAATCTACTACGCATGCAAGACTCAGGGGTTCGAAAGAAAACTGAGTTACAAAGAAGAAAATTATGGTAGTTTAAAGTTTTTTTGAGTAGTGGGGGAGTGAAGATAATTATATCAACCCCAATGCTTACTTAATTGGTAATTATTTCATCGACCCCGGAAGGATGGAAGAACAAAGCCGGCCTCAGCGGAATTTGAACTCAGAATGTAAAGACGGACGAAATGCCGCTAAGCATTTTGTCTGGCATGCTAACGATTCTGCTAGCTCACTCCTACACATGTTTCAATCTGGTCACTATGTAAATAATGCTTCGGAATATTCGAACCATGTTAATAGTTTTAGATGTAAAAAATAACAACAAAGTGTCCAGGTATCACCAGGGCTGTCTCATTCAAAAGGCTAATGCTTATGTTTTTCCACACGAATACAAATTGGTGGTAAAAAGCTTTCTATTGAAGATGGATGAGGGCTACATATTCATGTTTAGTATCTACGTAATATAAACATTAGTTTGTTAGAAAAGTAAGAGGGGACGCGGATGGAGTAATAGTGGGAGGTATTAGCTAATATAAATGTATGTTTATATATATAAGTACGTGATATATAAAATGTAACTGGATAAGCGATACGTCTAAAAAGATTTTTGATGCGTTTAAAACGTGAATTTCCCGAAATAGAGAAATTAAGACCAGTGTGGTTTTAGCTATTGGGAATAATCCTTATTATTTTGTTTTGTAGCTCATAGTTAGAAAATGAGAATTATGTCGCTTGCCTGCAGTAGCATGGCATCTCGAATTGTTGTTTAAGCTTCGGATATTCTGAAATAAAATGTTTGCATAAAACATTCAAACGAAATGAGGTTTGTCATCTACATATGGGAAAACATAATCAATGAAAAGTTCTTTTTTCTTATTGTAAACGCTGCTTCTTTTAAGAACCAAATATCTTTGGAAAGGGTCGTAGAAATTTTCTGTGGTTCTTCGATGAATGAATTTATTTGGGGGGGGGGAATCATTGAAAAACTTGTGGTTCATCTTTGGCTTGCTGCTATTATATAACAGATCCCTAGCATTTGAAGACCGCTTTTGTATTTTTTTTTTAGAGCAGTCAATTACAGTTTAGCGAAGAAACAGTAAATGGTTAAATGAGCTTTCAAACTTTTTATCTTATGAATATTTCACACACACAAACGATAATTAAGAAATGAAAATAAATTAAATTTAGGAAATCTTTGGAAATATTTACTCGTTCGTTTAGACTGCAAATTGGATTATGCCACAAAACATTTTATTTCCTTAATTAAGAATATTTGATTTGATTGTTTTTTGCATTTGAACTGTGAGCTACTACAGCGAATTTTAGATTAATTTTGATATTGAGAAGCACGTATGAATATTGTTACATCTCAAGTTAAAGATGACATATCTTTACTAATACTAGACATTAAATTTTATATCATATTGTATGGTGATTCACCTTCATATTTGTATGAAATGAACTTTCATTAGTCGTTTGATAAGGTACAAATTTATTTGTATCTAAAAAAATTAGCTGTGCTTAGATTAAATTCAACTGTAATTCATTAACCACTTAATAATTTTATGAGATCTAATGCTATATCTAACTAATTTATGAATAATGACCTTGTGTGATACATACAGGTCGTCGTCCCTGTATAAGCCGCTGTCTCTCTCTCACATCAGAACGTTGAAAATATTTTATGCGATTGGATCAAAATATACATTCCTATAATATTGTGTTATTCAGTCATATTGTATGACCGACGTAAGCGTCAAACAAATTTATCATTGTATTTTCTTTCTTACTCAGGATGTGTTACCGAGAAAACAATAAAAGATTTCTATGTTCGCATAGAATTCACTAAATTGCATGATCCTGTTGTCAAAATCCAAGGCTTTGAGATAAAGGGTTTCAGTTATGGAAGGATAATATTCTATAATATCAAACTGAGTAAATTTACTTTGCTGTTTGCCGCTAATACTACATTCTGAGACACAATTGTTCCATAATGGAAGAGAAATTCCATTTATTAATCTAAATACTATTGAATCTAGATTATGCTTCCTAATTATGTTTAGTTCAGTTTTAGACGAGTTAATTAACCTGCATTTAGGGGTTACTAAAGAAACCAACATCAATCTCTGTCTTTTAAGAGCAATGCATGGTGGGTAAGAAACTATATATGCTACTCTGTCGTCTTTATCGAGGGCAGTGTTGACTTCATTAGTTTCTAGGCTTCTGGATTTGTATATGTTGGTGCCAAAGCTTTGGTAAATACAAATTATGTTATTGGCTAAGTGTCTGTTATAAGTGTATCTGTCTATGCCATAAAGATGTTTTGTCTTGTTCGATGATTCATGGATTTTTTTTTTCGTGGAATTTCGTAATGATGCTAAATGGTAAATTCTTCTTTAAAGAGCTTTGGATTCAAATGTGGCATATACGTACATATATACAAATATACGTACAAACATGCATGAATACATACATACATACATACATATACACTCACTCACTCACTCACTCACTGTCTCTCTCACACGCACACGTATATACATATATACACATATACATATATATAGATGTACACACACATATAAATGTATGTACGTTTATATATACATAAATACATACATATATATATATATATATATATATATATATATATATATATATATATATATATATGCATATATATATATATATATACGTACATATATATATGTACATATATATATATGTATGTATATAAATATGCACACATTAATATATTGATACATGCATGTCTGCATGTATGCGCGTATATGCATGTGTTTCTGTGTGCACGCATGCATGCGTGTGTGTATGTGTGTGTGTGTGTGTGTGATTGTGTGAGTGATTGTGTGAGTGAGTGAGTGTGTGTATGCATTAGCGAAAGGAACGTGAAAGACAGAGAGTTTAACTGAGAGGAAGTTACAGAGAAAAGGTTCGTATTTGGATGAGATAGAGACAATGAGAAAGAGAGACCGAGAGACCAAGAGACAGAGATAGAGATAGATAGAGGGAGAGAGAGAGAGTGAGAGAGAGGAAGGGAGAGGGAGAGAGAGAGAGAGAGAGAGAGAGGTGATGTAGAGGTATTGATAGACAGAGGTAGTGATATAAAAGTCAGCAAAGGTTATCACAGCTCGACGTAGACCAAATGTTTCCAGTGAACGAAGACGTTTTGTTATGTCTGA
>NC_068995.1:48974257-48975011 GCF_001194135.2 Octopus bimaculoides | reverse complement strand
TCTTCTTCTTCTTCTTGCTGCTCAGTGCGTTAGCGCTTAGAGTGTTCGGATCACGATCGTATCATCGTGAGTTCGATACCAGGCTGCGCGTTGTGTCCTTGAGCAAAGACACTTTGTTTCGCGCTGCTCCAGTTCACACAGCTGACAAAAATGAGTTGTACCTGTAATTCAAAAGGGACCAGCCTTGTCAGATTCTGTGTGACGCTGAATATCCCTGAGAACTACGTTAAGGGTTACACGTGTTTGTGGAATACTCTGCCACTTGCACGTTAATTTCACAAGCAGGCTGTTCCGCCGATCGGATCAACTGGAACCCTCGTCGTCGTAACCGACGGAGTGCCACTGTTTCTTGTGTAGGTGTTGCTGTTATCGTTGCTAATATCATCGTCGTTGTTGCCACTGTTTACACTATTGACGACAATGCTGTCCTCAGCATGCCATGATCTAGTTGTTCCAACCGTGGCCATCCTGTCTTTTTTATTCACCTACGAGATGCAGAAGTACGAATTTGCAGATGTGGAAGAGGTGAAGAAAAAAAACAAAAAACGACGGAGGGGTTAAAGGGCATCACTTTGCAAGAGTTCCAGCCCTGCTTGGAACAGTGGAAAACGCGTCTGGACCGATCCATTGCTTCAAATGGAAAATACTTCGAAGGCAATAAAAGCGTAAACATGTAAAACTAAGTGAATAAAATAATATTGCTAAATTCCGGTTTCTTTTGGGTACTTTCTTGCATGTATGACAACCAGTTGGA
>NC_068995.1:48973400-48974247 GCF_001194135.2 Octopus bimaculoides | reverse complement strand
TTAACCTTTTCTACTCTAGGCACAAGGCCCGAAATTTTTGGGAAGGGGGCCAGTCGATTAGATCGACCCCGTACGCAACCGGTACTTAATTTATCGATCCCGAAATGATGAAAGGCAAAGTCTCGACCTCGGCGGAATTTGTACTCAGAACGTAAAGACAGCTAAGCATTTCACCTGGCATGCTAACGTTTCTGCCAGCTCACCGCCAGAGTAGAAAACACTTGACCAGGGTGCAATTGAACCCAGAAGCATGTGGTTGGTAATCAAAGTTCTTACCACGTAGCTACGCCTACGCCTGTGACTTCGTTAGACCATTGATTTAATTTCAACTGTTTCACACTCTATGGAGTTCGAATCAGCACAGGTTGATCACCCCGTGGCCACCACCAACGGTATCAACGCCGCTACTATAACTTTCATCATTAACCCGTGCTTCAGCATCACCACACACACGCCACCGCCACGGACACATCCATCACAGCCATCACCACAAATACCACTACGCACTCTTCCCACGCTAACGCCACCGCCATCAGCCCTATTATTACTATAATAATGACGGCCATTATCATCATCACCACTGTTAGTACTATCACCTATACCACCACGAACAACACTCCCATTGCTACTCCATCACCGACAACAAAACAATAACAACAACCAACACCACAGCCATCACCACTACCACCAGAGCAGCAGCAGCACCACCACAGCCACCGCCGCCGCCACCTTCATCGGTATGAAATCTACTACAAATCTAACCATCAAAGCCACCTCAATATCACATCATCGCTATTACACCACCATCACCACCACCATCACCACCACCACCACCACCACCACCACC
>NC_068995.1:48970299-48971175 GCF_001194135.2 Octopus bimaculoides | reverse complement strand
CTATATATATGTATGTATATACATTATCAAATCGAACATTGAAATAACAAATAATAAAATAACAATAGGAAGTAAACATGAAATGTATTAGCTTGACGCCCAGTAAAGGTTGAAAAAGAGTGTGTTTCTTACATTTCAAGCATAGCTCTTCGTCAGAAAGCGGAGAGCACGCGCGCGAGCGCGCGCGCACACACACACACACAATTTATATCCTTGGTAGAACATGGCGTAAAACAATGAAAAACTGGACGTCATCCAACAGTGCTATTAAAGCCACTCACCTGATGACGTGCGAGTAAGCAGTATTATATTTACATGTTATTTATATGATAAATTACTAACATGCATAATATGTGAAACACTTAGCAATTCACAACTGTTGCTGAAGCACAGAAACAGTTGTTGTGATTTAGATTTAAGCTTGTTCTTTCCACCTTGTATTATAAATTCAGCTATCTATCTATCTATCTATCTATCTATCTATCTATCTATCTATCTATCTATCTATCTACACACACTTATATCATGATGATTGCTTTATCTTGACAGATGATAGCCGTCGTGTCAACACACACATCACATTCTCATCACATAGTACAATCATTCCGTTGATGAGCCCCCAGATGACTTTTAGGACCAGCTGCTGATTGAGGGTTTAAAACGGAAGTGACAAATATTATTCAAGTTTCTTCTATATCTTTGCCCTTTGGAATCTGATTCTGAAGGAATGTTTTTGTGAACGAGCATATGTCTTTTAAGTCCAGATATTGTCTTTCAAGTTTTGTGCCATATGACACAAGTCGTAAGTCATAAGAGGCGGTTGGTGTCCAAATTTATTACCTACTTGGGTCCATGAAATTAATATCAAAATAGTAA
>NC_068995.1:48968678-48969967 GCF_001194135.2 Octopus bimaculoides | reverse complement strand
GCGCACAAACAATCAGATTTCAGACAACATTGCTTATCCACTACTTTCGACATTTTTTAGCATAAAAGTTTGGAAAAAATAAAGAAAAAAATGATTAATCTCATTCAGTGGATTTACTTTATTTTTAGATGAAAAAGTAGTCTTAACTTAGCTGTAGATTTAATCAGAAAAACTAGAAAGCATCATGGTGGAGTCTCACTTTCTTTTTATCAATGTTTTCTAATTACAGATAATCCTTTCTACTATAGGGACAAGGTCTGAAATTTTGGGAAGGAGAAAGTCGATCACATCGACCCCAGTACTTGACTGGTACTTAAATTATCGATCCCGGAAAGGATGAAAGGCAAAGTCAACCTCGGCGGAATTTGAACTCACAACGAAGCGACGGGCGAAATACCGTTATGCATTTCGTTCAACGTGCTAACGATTCGGCCAGCCCGCTGCCTTTCTCTGTTACACATAATGTTAATGTACGAACATTGTAGCAGAAAGGTTAAAAAATTTGAATCGCAACCACGTCATCTCAGGTTCGATTCTTATTGCAATTTTCTACAGGCTCCATTTGTCTGCTTTGGCATGGTTTCTACATCTCGATGCCCTTCCTAACACTAACTTTACATTGAAGAAAAAAAAACCCCAAAAATGCTGTTACTCGATTATAATATTATAGACGAATCTATATATTACAATATTGTCGTTATAACAATGTATATATGCTCTCAATAAACTGCCATCGATTTCACAAGTCCGTAATCAGTCCCCTCAATTACATAAATATCAGTATCGTCTGGAATTCATATGTTTCTTGATGTGTGACATAATTATCAACATGCACGTATTAATTCATTTGTTTACTAACGTCCTTGTGACTTTACTTCGTGCTATTTTCTCAAATGTAAAAGACTATGGAACAAGGAGAGAGTGCATACTAGCGCGCAATGATTGTATGAGATGAACGTCATAGATAAGATCACAGACTGTGACGAAAGGACTTTGTCAAGCAAATTAAAATAATTGACTAATTAGCTGTTTATTTAATTAAAAATGAAAGAGAAGTGAACTGCAAACGGTGCGTCACTATTTCTTTTGAAATAGTAATGCTCCCAAAGTACAAAAATATCTGTTCAAACATACGAGTTCACATCAATAATTTTGGAAATCGAATACAAAAACTGACACACATATCAGCACATATTAAAATATAAGCACACACACGAATACATATATATATGCTTGTGTATTTGTGAGGGTGAGTTTGTGTGTGTGTGTGTGTGTGTGTGTGTGTGTGT
>NC_068995.1:48967120-48968581 GCF_001194135.2 Octopus bimaculoides | reverse complement strand
TAATCCCTTTGTCTATACTTGTTTGTCCCCTCTATGCTTAGCCCCTTGTGGGCAATAAGGAAAGAAGAAACGTTAGCACGCCGGGCGAAATGTTTAGCGGTATTTCGTCTGCCGCTACGTTCTGAGTTCAAATTCCACCGAGGTCGACTTTGCCTTTCATCCTTGAAGGGTCGATAAATTAAGTACCAGTTACGCACTGGGTTCGATGTAATCGACTTAATCCCTTTGTCTATACTTGTTTGTCCCCTCTATGCTTAGCCCCTTGTGGGCAATAAGGAAAGAAGAAACGTTAGCACGACGGGCGAAATGCTTAGCGGTATTTCGTCTGCCGTTACGTTCTGAGTTCAAATTCCGCCGAGGTCGACATTGCCTTTCATCATTTTGGAATCGATAAATTAAGTACCTGTTACACATTGGAGTTGATGTAATCGACTTAATCTCTTTGTCAATCCTTGTTTGTCTCCTCTATGTTTAACCTCAATAAAAGAAATATGAAACGTTAGCACACCGAGAAAAATGCTTAGAGGTATTGTGTCTATCGTATATTTAGCGTTGATTAAAACAGTTTGATTCAAATTCGTTGGTACTCTTGAGTTTCAAGCAGATGCTGGTCGTCAGCCATTTTGAATTTGAATTCAAATTCAAAATGGCTGACGACTGGCATCACGCATGAAACTCTGGAGTACCAACTGTTTTGATCCATACATGTAACTCCCAGTAAATTGGTTGAGTGCCCTTCTAACGTTTGTCCACTCACTCGTATATATACATATATATGTGTGTGTGTGTGTGTTTGTCTTTTTGACTGTTTGTCACCCACCACCGTTTGACAACCGAAGTTGCTCTGTTTACGTTTTTTTTACTTAGGAGCTTAGCGAAAGTGTCCGTTAGAATAGATATCAGGCTTACAAAAAAAAAACAAACTGCTGTTGATTCATCCGACTAAAACAAATTGTCCAAGGCGGTGCTCCGGCATGGCCGGAATCTAATGACTGAAACAAGTAAAAGAATAAAAGAGAAAAGCTACTACCGATCAGAGTCAACGTAACAACAGTCTATTCAATCAGCAGTTCAGGTTAATGTCATTAATATATACAATTAATTATTACAAATGATTAATTATTAATCCTAACTTTTTATAGTATGACATCATTAGTTGCACGCTTAATTTAGCATGATCGTTCGTAAATCATAGAGAATCATATTGTCAATAATAAAATATATTTTACACACACACACACACACACACACAAACACACACGTAAGTGATGTGTGTATTCAAATACATGCATGCAAACATAGTACATATATATATATGCATATATATACATAAATTCATGCATGTATATATATTATTTTACTTTTTTATTCTTCTATTTGTTTCAGTCGTTTGACTACGGTCTTGCTAGAGCACCGCTTTTAGTGGAACAAATCGACCCCCTGCACTTATTATTTGTAAGC
>NC_068995.1:48963399-48964351 GCF_001194135.2 Octopus bimaculoides | reverse complement strand
ATCTATATACATATACATAACATATAATTCCAGTTAGAAGAATATGGTATATAGATTGTAAACTACTTTGTTAGAATTTTGAGCTTATGCATTATAGCCACAAACAGATGAAAGTGATAAAGAATTAATAGGAATACAAGTAAATGGTAAACTATAATTTTCAGAATTTTCTGACTCGGCCGCCATTTTTATCTGTTATTTAGGCTTCAATTTCCTTGTTGTTTAACCCCAAGTGTGTTGTGATCAAACGCACCTACGATCAAATGTATTCTACCTATGAATATCCATTTCCTTCTTCAGACATATTAATCATAGTATCCAGTGTGATATTTTTTCCATATTTTTAGGACTGTCAGGTGTTTTCTGAATGAGATTTGGCTGGTATTTTCAGCATTTCGTACGGCCGTATAGATGCTACTGCATTGGCTCAGTTAGAATCTAGTAAAACCTATTTTAAATTACTAAGACCAGACTTTTGTTTTTAAAACCTGTTGTAAATTAGTAAGTTCAGTCATAAATTAACAAGACCACACTAGTCTTAGAACAATTTGTTTTTGTTGTGTAGCTGAAGATCAACCTCGCTTCAGAAAATCCCCAAGCATATGTATTCCAGTTATGACCATCCCGTCTTTTGGGTATATATTAACCAATGTGACATTCGTCTCTCTTTTGCAAGCGTTGATGCAAATTTGGAACATCTCTTTGCAACAACATACTTTGGTACCTTGCACAATTATGTTCCATTATATTCCAGGTTTACATTCAAGTCTCGTAAAGGAAATGTGGTGGACTGAACTATTTGAGGTGGAGGGGGGGGGGAGAGAAAAAACCATCGGAAAAATTGTACTTACTCTTAGGCCAAAATTTAATCGGTCGTCCATTTTGATACCACCACCTGGACTTTGGGTTCCTAGGGCAGAAATCCGTTTGCTGCAAGGATTCAAAGTAAATA
>NC_068995.1:48962518-48963368 GCF_001194135.2 Octopus bimaculoides | reverse complement strand
TGTGTGTGTGTGTGTGTGTGTGTGTGTGTGTCTGTTTGTCCGACCCCCCCAGCATCGCATGACAACCGATGCTGGTGTGTTTGCGTCCCCGTAACTTTGCGGTTCGGCAAAAGAGACCGATAGAATAAGTACTAGGCTTACAAAGAATAAGCTCTGGGTGTCGATCTGCTCGACTATAAAGGCGGTGCACCAGCATGGCCGCAGTCAAATGACTGAAGCAAGTAAGAGAGTACTCAATGCATGAAGTGTTATTGTTGGGACGAAGGCCTAATGAAGAACCCTCCTCAGGGGCTAGCTTAAATGCCGCCCGATGGGGCTGCTTTGAAGCTAGTATATGTATCTGTAAGAGAACAAGCATGGATGTATCACTCCTCTCCCAGCAAACCTCTAATATCACATAATGTTCCGCATCATTAACATGTTTTTTTCTGTCTGTACAGAAACTACCATCTAAGGACCTTCTAGCAGCTTTCAGACCGATTCCAAATTTAGCGGATCCCTGGTTTTCTTGCCGCCGGAAAATCTAGAGCACATGACATTGCAATTTGGGTAAAGCATCGCGCTGTTCTGAAGATTCGTGGACAACGCGTTCGTCTACAAAAAACGGGTATAAAAAGACATGAGAGATGCCCCCAAGATAAACACGTAATATGAAATCTGAACTTTATAACCGATGTAGTCATTCCTCATTTGTTGGCGCATAAATATATATGCACTCTTTCTCTCTCTCTCTCTCTCTGTCTGTCTGTCTGTCTGTCTCTCTCCTTCTCTCTCTCTCTCTCTCTCTCTCTTTGTCACACACACACTTACAGAAGCGCTCATGTAGAAACATACAAATGCAAACTCACAT
>NC_068995.1:48962203-48962508 GCF_001194135.2 Octopus bimaculoides | reverse complement strand
AACATACAAATGCAAACTCACATTTGTGTATACGTTACTAAATCATACATTTATATCCATACATACATACATATTTGTGTGCATACTAGCGAACATATAAAGAATGCATACACGCACACGGCCCCACACAATACGTGCGTACATTATATATATATATATATATACACACGTATACAAACTTCATATTTAGGTACATATAATCATACATACACGCACACACAAATACATGCATATAACTATTCATATAAGCATGCATGCATATATATATATATATATACCTATATATATACAGGCATATACACATA
>NC_068995.1:48961484-48962170 GCF_001194135.2 Octopus bimaculoides | reverse complement strand
TATATATATATATATATATATATATATATATATGGAGGGATGCGTTATTGGATTGACATATACACATGTTTATAAATATATGCATCAATCCAACCATATACACATGCAGACAGTCAAACCTGCCTACATGCATTCACATTCATTTATGAATGCATCCATGCATGTATTCATATACTCATACACATACACACATTGCTAGAAGCAAACATACGTATAAACATATGCAGATGTGTAGATATTACAGCTATGACTTTTTATTACATCGTTAATTTGTCAATAGTAAATGTGGGTGAGGTGTGCCCCCCACCCAAAAAAAATAGTACGGCGGGGGGATCTTTCCCATCCCTTGTATAACAGCAGGCTGCAATCCTATATTAATTATTCTCTAACCAACAGATTCGTTCCTGATACGACGTTGATTCATCAATATCCGGATCCATTATGTGAGAGATTGGCAATAGATAAGAGAATAAATACATGAAATATATAATAAAATGCGATATTCCACGTGGGGATCGATCCTGCCCAACGATAATGATCTGTTGGAGGACAGAAGAGTTACAAAGTTACCGAGTTTTGAATTATCGCCATAAAGCTGTACATATTTGCAATAATGCAATGTAAGCGCGAAATATATGTGCATACATGCGTACGCAATGTTCGTATATGCTTATACATATATATAC
>NC_068995.1:48958161-48961474 GCF_001194135.2 Octopus bimaculoides | reverse complement strand
TTATAGTATATAATGTAATTATAAAATGAAATCAGGAATTGGGACGCGAAACATATGACCGAACGGCTGGAAAAGTTTCTATGAACATTCTCCTGATTAATCAGAGATAACAACGTACACACCAACCTCTGCATATGTATATATAAATATGTGTGTGTGTGTATATATGTAAGTGTACGTGAAGAAAGAGAAAGAAGGGAGTGTTTGAGAGAGAGAATGTAAAAATATATGCCCCTACACACGTGTATATACCAATACACTTACACACAAGATCTTTAATAAATAATGGATAGAACTGCGGCAGCAACATGAGTTACAAAAACAGCAAATCTTTTCTACTCTAGGCAGGAGGCCCGGAATTTTGGTGGGGAGGGAGCCAGTCGATTAGATCGACCCCAGTACGTAACTGCTACTTAATTTATCGAGCTCGAAAGGATGAAAGGCAAAGTCGACCTCGGCGGAATTTGAACTCAGAACGTAAAGGGAGACGAAATACCGCTAAGCATTTCACTCGGCATGCTAACGTTTCTTATTTCTTTATTGCTCACAAGGGGCTAAACATAGAGGGGACAAACAAGGACAGACAAAGGGATTAAGTCGATTACATCGACCCAATGCGTAACTGGTACTTAATTTATCGACACCGAAAGGATGAAAGTCGACCTCGGCAGAATTCGAACTCAGAACGTGAAGACAGACGAAATACCGCTAAGCATTTCGCCGCCCCCCAGCAGTGCTTGGAGACCGGTGCTGGTTTGTTTATGTCCCTGTAACACAGCGGTTTGGTAAAAGAGACGGCTAGGATAAGTACCAAATTTATATGTATGTATATATTTACATAAAATTATATATATGTACATGTATATATATCATATATATGTTTACATGTGTTTATATAAATAT
This sequence comes from Octopus bimaculoides, assembly GCF_001194135.2. NCBI lineage: Eukaryota > Metazoa > Mollusca > Cephalopoda > Octopoda > Octopodidae > Octopus > Octopus bimaculoides. Next base: position 48,960,571 of record NC_068995.1, on the reverse strand, counting down.
ATATATATGCATATATTTTATGTGTGTGTGTGTGTGTGTGTGTGTGTGTGTGTGTGTGTGTGTGTGTATGTGTACTGATGGCTATTTGTTTGACAAAACATCATTGAAGTCGGTGTCTCAAACATGGCCGTCGTCCAATGATTGAAACAAGTAAAAAATGAGATACAACACAAATGAATAAATAAATGAATGAATAAACCGTCCCCTTTTTTGTAACTGTTTCTCGTCTCATCAACAATAAATTAGCACCGTCACAACCAGCCCTCTAAATCCGTCTACGCGAAAGAAAGTGTTCCACTTTGATACGTTTAAAATGGCGTTGTTAAACAACACGGCTTTGTTGTCACCACATCGACATTGTCCTTCACAATGACGTGACTATCACAAACCCCTCCTCCACACGCACACGCATAAAAAAAAACACACTCACACAAGTACATGTTAAAGCACATATACCTTGTCACTTACACACATACATACATACATACATACGAAGAGTCAGAACATTTATTCATTAATTTATTCATTCATTCATTCTTTCATTCGCTTATATGTATATTCATTCATTCAGTCATTCCGTCATTCATTGTGCCTGCTTGTTACTTTGTCGTGTATTCTTTAACCTTAAGCGCCAGGTTTAACAACGTATTCATGCAACAGGATTGGGTTTCAAAATCTTATTTGTCCTCATAGTTTTGTTGGTGCGTATGTGGGTTACTGTACGTAGTCAGACTTCACTATTGTGTCTATACACACATAGAGTATGTATTATGCATATATGTATGTATGTATGTATGTATGCATATATATACATGAATATACACACATATATGTATGTATATATATACATATATATTCATATAAATATAGACATACATACATACATACACACACACACATATATAGATACAATATATACATATCCATATATACATATGTATGTATATATAGGTGTACACACACATATATATATATATATATATATATATATATATATATATATATATATATATATATATATATATATATATATATATATATATATATATATATATATATATATATGTACATATACACACACATACATACATTTGTTTATATACACACATATATACATATATATATATGCATATATATACATGTATATATATATAAAAATACATTAATACATACATACATACACACACACACACATATATATATATATATATATATGTATATATATATATATATATATGTATATATAAACGTCCACATCATTATATATATGTGCGTGGGTGTGTGTGTGTTACTCTACCTTGTCATTTTAAATTAAAAACCTGCGTTCACCTACTTATTCAAAGAAAATATATACATACATACATACAGACATACAGACATACAAACCTATACATACATACACACTTATACATACATACATACATACATACATACATACATACATGACGAAACAATCAAAAGAAAAAGGTGCAGAGGACACCAACAACAGCAACAACATCAACAGCAAAGAATACAATAGAAAATGTTACAAAAAGCAGAACAAAATAAATGACGAAAATTCAATTGAAATCAAGTGACACTTGTTGGTGTTGTTGCTTGTGTTGTTGTTGTTGTTACTGTTGTTGTTGTTGTTACTGTTGTTGTTGTTGTTATTATTGTTGTGCGTCGTATTTCTGTGGTCATTTATTCTGAAAATAAGTGTTTAATTTTCTGAGTCTGAGTGTGTGTGTGTGGGTGTGTGTGTGTGTGTGTGTGGGTGTGTGGGTGTGTGTATGCGTGCATGTGTGTGCTTATGTGTTTGTATGTATATGTGTGTGCATGAGTGTAAGAAAACAAATATTTACGTGTACTCTGTGTACGTTTGTGTCTATGTCTGTATATGTATATGTATATATACATATACATATATATATATATATATATATATATTCACACAGACATATGCATATGGCTATGTGTGTGTGTTGTGTGTGTGTGTGTGAGTATGTCTAGATATATAAGATATATGTAAATAGATATGAGTATGTATGAACGTATGAATCTATTTATTGAAGAAAAATACACACGCGCATACATATGTATACACACGCACACAAACACACACACATACATACATATATATGCATGAATGTATGGTTGTATGTATGCATGTATGTGTATACGCACGCATATATATTCTCATACGCACATACATCATGCTCATATATACATATGCACGAATTCGTTTATATATACATGCTCATATATACATACACGTATTTCTTCAAGTGTGCATATGTCTGTGTGTACATATATATATATATATATATATATATATATATATGTGTGTGTGGTGTGTGCTTTTGTGTATTCGTGTGTGTGAATGTGTATGAATGTATGTATATATATATGTGTGTGGTGTGTATACGTG
>NC_068995.1:48957463-48958151 GCF_001194135.2 Octopus bimaculoides | reverse complement strand
GTGGTGACGTGGTGGCAGCGGTGGTTGTGGTGACGTGGTGGCAGCGGTGGTAGTGGTGGTGGCGGCGGTGGTGGTGATGTTGGTGGTTGTGGTGATGGTGGCGGTGGTGGTTGTGGTGATGGTGGCGGTGGTGGTGTTAAGGAGGCGGTGGTAGTGATAATGGTGTTTGCTTCCATTGCGATTGTGGTGGTAGTGGTGGTGGTGATGGTTGTGTGGTGATTCGGTTGCTGGTGGAAGATGTAAATAGCTATGGAGGCTGTACCTGGTGGTAGTGTTTGTAGTGGTGTGTGAATGTAGTAGTATTTGTGATGGTGCTGGTGGGGGAAATGGTAGTGATACTGGTGAGAGTGAGAGTGTATTCGTCTCACGTTCATTATTGTCCTATCTTGTCTGGCTGTTTCGTGTGCGCGCGTGTACGTTTGCATATATGAATATGTATATGTATATAGACACAGGAGTGGCTGTGTGGTAAGTACCTTGTTTACCAGCCACGTGGTTCTGGATTAAGTCCCACTGCGTGACACCTTGGGCAAGTGTCTTCTACTATAGCCACCTGCCGACTAAACCCTTGTCAGTGGATTTGGTAGATGGAAACTGAAAGAAGGCCGTCGTATATATATATATATATATATATATATATATATATATAAACAATATATGAGTATATGCATATATATGTACATGTACG
>NC_068995.1:48955470-48956937 GCF_001194135.2 Octopus bimaculoides | reverse complement strand
GTATACGTGTGTGTGTGTGTGTGTTTGTGTGTCTGTGTTTGTCCCACCCCAACATCGCTTGACAACTGATGCTGGTGCGTTTGCGTCCCCCGTAAGGTAGCGGTTCGGCAAAAAGTAACTAGTTCCGGGTTGAGTCTGGCTAGATTGGAGCAATATCGAGTATAACCAGCCGAAATTGCAAAGATAATCTGGATCTCGACTGATGAAAGAAAACTCCGAGTGACCTGTCCTTGTTTTCTTTGTATCGTCCATCTGGATGTTTTGTTGTCCCTTTCTTGTATCACCTAACTGTCTGGATGTTTTGCGTTCTTGTCCCATTCTGTATTATATATATATATATATTCTCTTATTCCAGTGTGTACCTCATACACACACACACACACATATATAGGCACAGGCGTAATAAACAAAACTGGCTATCACTGATGTTATGAGTTTGTAAAGCACAAAATTAGGGCGATGGCTGTATGCCACATCTTCCTCTTACTTTCCCTGCAACAGAGTGTAAGCTTACTAAACGTGAACACCACCACCAACAACAATAGCAACACCAGCAGCAACAAGTGAGATGTTTTCTCTTCCTCATCACCACCATCGTCATTATCATCATACTAGCGTGCTAGCCGTCACGTGACGCGGAAATTCTGCTGCGTTACTTTTGCCTCCACCATTTTCCAACATCGATTATATCAGAAAGCATGGCGTACGTATAATTATTATAATTTAACTTATATCAAGTTTTCTGGTATTTATAACAAAATCATGAGATGAATATTAATTTTCTAAAATTAAAGAAAAATAATCATTAACTTAAAATAAAATTAAATAAAGCAAATTTCTCATTTGCATATTTGCGATAAATATATGTTTATATAATTATTTTTCTAAAATTTTATCACTATAATAACAATCTACAAAATTTGATTTAAAAAGGGTTTCATACATTGCGAAAAGTTACAAGACACGTCCACCTTATATTAAATCTCTCTATCCCAGTCTTACTCCATCCCTATCTATCGATACCGTGTAAAGCATGACGGAGAAACCGACCGACCGACCAACCAACCAACCAACCAACCAACCAACCAGCCAACCAGCATTTATATTGGCTATTATATTGGCTTCGCTAAAGCAGAGGTATTGTTTTCAGTCGTGTTTGTTTGTTTGTTTGACCGTGGACAAGATATTTCAAGAACCGCTGGAAGGATTCGGATGAAACTTTCTGAGATCTTTAGCCTCCTGACTGCTACGACCTGATTAGATTTTGGGATCGATCCGGTCCCGGATAAAGATTCTGGGTAATTTTTCCTGTTTCTTCTTTTTTTTTTTACTTAATTTTTGAGAGCAGTCATGTTCATTTTTAGTATTCTCGTTTGTGAGAGCAGTTGAGTTTATTTCAGATATTATACTTGTACTGCACTATACTATATCTTTCTTTATAAATGTCCTGAAAACTCCTTATACCCT
>NC_068995.1:48953613-48955226 GCF_001194135.2 Octopus bimaculoides | reverse complement strand
AGTGTGTGTGTGTGTGTGTTGGTGTGTCTACGTCCCTGAAACGGAGCGGTTCAGCAAAAGAACCCGATAAAATAAGTAGTAGGCTTACAAAGAATAAGTCCTGGGGTCGATTTGTTCGAGTAAAAGCGGTGCTCCAGTGTGGCCGCAATCGAATGATTGAAACAAATATATATATATGAAGAGAGAGCGCGAAAGAGAGATAAAGAGAACGAATATTGTTACGTCTTAGACTATGCATTTGAATGTCTTAGAGGGAACTTTAAGAATCTCACAACATATTTCTAGTGCAGACAACTTTTGAAATTGCTACACACTTTATCATAAATATATTGTTTAAAAATTCCACCGCGATGTACTCCTCACGACTGCATATGTGTTTGCGTGTGCATGTCTCTGTTTGTACGTAGACGTGTTTATCTGTATTCTGAATGTGTCTGTGTCTGTGTGTGTATAAGTACGTGCGTGTGTGTGTACACGCACGTGCATGCATGTTGTAATGATGAGTAGAGAGAAGTCTCAGGTGTGGCATATTTAGTTAACAGCTAATCTTTTGAAAGTTCTTAATTAAGAGGAATTTTAATTATAAGAACGGAAATAGAGAAGATGAAGTAGTATAGCAACGAAGCATTGAAAGCTGATCTGTTTTTCAAATTGGCAATTATCAATTTAGATTGATCATAAGCTAATTATGTATAATATTGTTAATATAACTCGTTTAAATTACTTACGAAAAGGAGACAATCGGAGAGACAGTTTGTTGTAGCTCAGCTCGTTAGAAATAGCAGCCAGATGCCTGTGAAATTATATCCTGCAGTGTTGGTGGAGGCATGATGTGATGAACAGTGCAATCGACAGAATGGTCATAATGAAATGATTTGAATTATAGGACGGATAATTTTAAAGCGCAAAAAACTAATAAATATAAAAAGAGAACAAGCCAAAAAAAAGCAGTAACTTTAGAAGCATTAACAACAACGAGAAAAACAATACTTTCTAATTTTGGTACGAAGCCAGCAAGTTAAAGGGGAGAGGACATGTCAATTACTTTAACCCCAGTTTTTGAGACGCGTTTTTTCGACGTCAAAAGAAGGAAATGCAAAGTCGACGTCGGCGGAATTTGAACTCAAAACGTAAAATATCGGAAGGGTTGCCGCTAAACATTTTGTCCAATGTACTAACGATTCTGTTCGCTCGCCACCTAGAAATTTTTTCCCACTTAGGTATCAGGTCATCCCATAAGTTCTGTCCGAATTTTGAATTAAGAAAACAAGTGATCAAATGTTATATTTAATTGAAATTTAATCATCAATGTGCTTTCCCTGATTATTTATGACTTCCTTCCATCTATTTACAAGCTTTTTAATCCCATCGATATTAAACTCTTTTGGTTTCAAAGCGAAGAACTCTGAAATGTCAGTTTCGTCCTCCTCCTGGCTTGCGAAAGTTATGTCCCCAAAATAATTCTTTAAACTACGAAACAAATGGTAGTCTGAGGGATCAAGGTCGGGAGAATAAGGTAGATGAGGAATCTTTTCCCAACCAAGCTCTTCGATCTTCTGTGATGTGATCTTTGCAGAGAGAGAGAGAGAGAGAGAGAGAGAGAGAGAGAGAGA
>NC_068995.1:48951468-48953510 GCF_001194135.2 Octopus bimaculoides | reverse complement strand
GGGGGGGGGGGAGAAAGAGAGAGAGAAGAGTGTATATATATGTACATATCTATTTATATGTATGTATATATATGTATGTATGTACATATATGTACAGACAACATACATATATGTACACACACACGTGTGCGTGGGTTAGTGTGTGTGTACACACAGATATATATATATATATAATTAAGATAGCGTGATAACAGTAAAAGATCAGCGACTGTTTAAAAAGAACTATAACCTCTTATACACACAAAACAAAAAACAAAAACGAAAACAGAGAAGGAAAGAATATTAAAGTAAACGGCATTGGTGGTGCCTGAAGAATGCATAGAAGAAACATAGTCGAGGTTTTAAAAACTGAAACCAAAAAGCTCTTGATGTCAACGCATGAAGGAGGCGGCTACACTGCTGAGGTCTACTTAAAGTAGATTACGAATCCAAGATGTCTGCAAATAACATTTGACTCTAGTCTGTTTAAAAAATTAATAACAGACAAGCAACTGCAATGTCACAGGTTACTTTAATCTTAACTAACCCAAAGTAATGAAAGCAATTCTCGCTTGTGAGATATAATATACATCGATGAGCGGTTTGACACGAAAAGGAGATAAGTCTAACAGCCGAGCAGTTACAACGGATGAAGATGCATTTCAACCAAAGTGTTGTCTCCTCTTACTGCACTACTTAAAAAATGACGTCATTTAGCATCGTAAATAGCTTAAGGGGCACACCCATGGATGTGTATGCGCACGTTCGTGTGTATGTGTGTGTGTGTGTATTTTTAGTGTGTGTATGTGCATGGGTTTATATCTGCGGATATTCATATGCGCATGAGTGTGTGCGTGCTTCAGTGTAGTTATATTATGTATGGTATTAACAACTTCATATGTGTGTCTGTATGTGTGTGTGCGTGCGTGTCTGTGCGTGCGTGTGTGTGCGTGTGTGTGTGTGTGTGTGTATGTGCGTGCGATTGGGTGTGCATTCTTTTATATGTATATATATATGACATTTAAATATATATATTCTTAGCGGTTCGGCAAAAGTGTCCAATAGAATAAATACTAGACTCACAAAGAGCAAATCCTGAGGTCGATTTGTTCCACTAATACACACACAAGCTCACAAAGATCCGGGTTCAGTCCCACTGCGTGGCACCTTGGGCAAGTGTCTTCTACTATAGCCTCGGGCCGACCAAAGCCTTGTGAGTGGATTTGGTAGACGGAAACTGAAAGAAGCCCATCGTAGATATGTGTGTGTGTATGTGTGTGTATGTGTGTATCTGTGTTTGTCCCCTTACCATCGCTTGACAACTGATGCTGGTGCATTTAAGTCCCTGTAAGCTAGCGGTTTGGCAAAAGAGAATGATAGACCGAAACAAGTAAAAGAGTAGAGTATATGATTGAGTGCCACGCATCTTCGTCCAAGTAAGTTTCATGTATGTATGTATGTATGTATGTATGTATGTATCTATCAATCTATCTTTCTATACACACACACACAGACACACACACACACACACACACACACACACACACACACACACATATATATTTATTTATATATATACACATAGAAACAGAGAGGTGGAGAAGGTGTGAGGAAAAGTTGAAGATAAAGGAGAAGAGATCTTTCAAACATTTTTCTCCTGGCGATTGACATTATTACAGTTGTAAATACAGACTTTTTCTAACCCACTACTACTACTACTACTACTACTACTACTACTACTACTACTACTACTAGTTGTTGTTGTCGTAGTTTTTGCTGCTGTTGTTCTTCTTCCTCTTCTTCTCCTTCTTATTCTTTTTCTTCTTTTTCTTCTTCTTCTTCTTCTTCTTCTTCTTCTTCTTCTTCTTCTTCTTCTTCTTCTCCTCCTCCTCCTCTTCCTCCTCTTCCTCCTACTCTTCCTCTGTGTGCAGCAGCAATGTAGTAATGTATTGTTTCACCTTTTCCGATTGGAATAATCCATCTCAACACAATCAGGGATTATCTTTCAACGATTGTTGCCTTGGAACCAGAATCTGGAGGAAGAGTTAGGAGGAAATAGAAGA
>NC_068995.1:48950055-48951226 GCF_001194135.2 Octopus bimaculoides | reverse complement strand
TATACATATCTGTACTCATACACTCTCTCGTAGATCTAAACACAGTCACACACACTTCTTTCTTTACAATCATCATATCTTTGGATTTCCCACTGTATAAGATGTAATTTCAATCTTTTACTCATAGGCACTCGTACATACATTATGCATACATACATTCAAACATACATACATACGCACGTTCATACGTACGTATATATATACATGAATATATACGTATATAGACTCACGCACACAGACACATTCAAACGCGCGTTCTTAGTCTCTTCTTATTCATACAAACAGGGAAATAGTAAAAAAAAAAAACTCGAGATTAAAAGGGTGTGTCAAAAAAGTTCTTGTCATATACACAGCTATATACATTCGCTCGTTCACCCACAAACATACACACACACACGAACACATTCACGCACACACATACTCACACTCACATACACACATGCAGACACATACGTGAGCATGGACGCATTCAGAAACATAGGCACACATTTCTGCGCACTCATGGGTGTGTATGCACGTATGTATAAGGAGAATAAGGCTCAGTACAAGACATAAAGAATAATTGTATTCATTTGGTTGTGACATACCGTATATCTTGAACTTTTGGAATTCGTTGACACCTTCCACAACTACTGCTGTTCTGTAATGAAAATAAAATAAAAACGTGACAAACGAAAAACAAAAAAACAAACAAACAAGAACAGAGAAAAAGAAAAGCTAAAAACGACCTAAAAACAGAAATATTAAGCACAAAAACTGTTATGGGCATTCATATACAACATTCTCTTGCAGTCTCACTATGCATTTACAACAAGGAGCAGACGCAATCGCCAAGCAACAGAACTAATTACTTGTTAGAAAAAAGTTAGCAGTCAACACATGCCTATTCTAGAGAATTCTTTGCAAAAGTAGACGACTAATGATGGAAGTAATGTTCATATCACACAGCACGATCCTGAACTATACACACGGGCAATATACACTGGTCACAAGCAGAAATACACAGCTGTTATGTATGAATCTCACATAATAATAATAATAGTAATAATAATAATAATAATAATAATAATAAAAATAATAATAATAATAATAATAATAATATTATTATTACCTTAGTTTCTTTGTCAAATTTCGATACACATTCTGTGAACTCTTCAGCAACCCTCTGTCC
>NC_068995.1:48949651-48950045 GCF_001194135.2 Octopus bimaculoides | reverse complement strand
CGATACACATTCTGTGAACTCTTCAGCAACCCTCTGTCCCATGTGTCTCTTCTTGTTCTGTTTATTCCATTTAGTCTTTCTTATATATATATATATATATATATATATAGGAGTGGCTGTGTGGTAAGTAACTTGCTTACCAACCACATGGACCCGGGTCCAGTTCCACTGCGTGACACCATGGGCAAGAATGACTGTGTGGTTGAGAAGTTTGCTTCCCAACCACATGGATCTACGTTCAGTCCCTCTGCACGGTACCTCGGGTAAGTATTTTCTAATATAGCCCCACGCCAACCACAAACTTGTGACTGAATTTGGTAGACGGAAACTGCAGCGTTGTTAATCAGAAAATGACCGAAAAACATGTTTATAAAAAGAGTTGCTTGCTTCATAC
>NC_068995.1:48948504-48949641 GCF_001194135.2 Octopus bimaculoides | reverse complement strand
AAAACGTGTTTGTCCCTGCGTCTTTGTGCTTGTGTTGTGTTTGTCGTCATTCTACCACCAAATAACTGTTGTTGTATTGCCTACATAACTTAGTAGTCTGGCAAACGTCACTGATGAAATAAGTAACAGACCTACAAAGTGCGTAAGTACTGGGGTCGATTTCTTCGACTAAAGCCCTTCAGAACAATGCCCTAGCATAGCTGCAGTCTAATAATTAAAACAATTAAAAAAAAATAATAAAAGGACTACAAGTATGTACTTATTGTCTAGCTGAAAAGACACTTTGTAGATATACCCAAGGACTTTTTGGATTCGTCTTTCTTATTCACTCCTGATGAGAGAAAAAAAGGAGGATCATCACTTTATGAATTACGTAACCATGGTCAGGATAAAGGCGTTATTTACGGTATGATATAAAGTTAGAAAACGACGTTCTTTCTCTATTGGTACTTCAGTTTTGCTATTTGTGAAGTATCTATCTATCTATCTATCTATCTATCTATCTATCTATCTGTGCATCCTTGTTCGCCTTTAAGCTTTTATATTTTGTTCCTTTACCTCCCACTTATTCGCCACCTTCGCCTCTATCATCTCACCCTTTCAATATTCTTCTACTTAAACATGTGCTAAACGAAATCAACTGAACCAAGGTTACCTCATACACACACACACACACACGCACACACACACGCACAAATATATGTGTGTGTGTGTATGTGTGTATATGTGTATATGCGTGTAAAGTTTGTGCATGTATGTATAGCGAACGTGAAAGAGATATGTTGTACAAAATACGTGTTTTGTGCTCTCAACTGTACAGCCGACCAGATATACAGTGTAAATAATCCCCTCTCGAGCACAGACACGCACGCGCGCGTGCACACACTCACACACACACACACATATGTGCACATGCGTCTAAATATAAATACACCCACACACTCATATATATATATGTATATAAGTATATATAAAATATACATATATATACATATATATATGAATATGTGTGTGTATATGTATATATTTTTATATATGCATATATCTATCTATAACTATATATATATATATATATATATATATGTATATATGTACATATATATATATCTACATATATATGAATATATATATATATAT
>NC_068995.1:48944512-48948147 GCF_001194135.2 Octopus bimaculoides | reverse complement strand
CTCTCTCTCTCTCTCTCTCTCTATCTTTCTCTCTCTCTCTCTTTCTCTCTCTCTCTTTCTCTCTCTCCCTGTCTCACTCTTCCTCTGCTTGTCAGCCTCTCTCTCTCTGTATCTGTCTGTCTGTGTCTGTCTGTCTGTGTCTGTCTGTCTGTCTGTCTGTCTGTCTGTCTGTCTCTCTCTCTCTCTCTGAAACATCCGTATCCTCATAAATACACATTTTGTCTGTCTCGCCTCCACAGAACTCCATTTTACACATTGACGCAAAGTCCTGCGTATACACACACACACGCACACACACATACACTCACATGCACGCACACATCCACACGTACAGACGTACCACTAACACACATGCATACACACGCACATACGCAAGCACACTCATATACACACTTCACCACACACACACATACATGCACACGCGCACGCATGCGCTCAGGCACAAATCCACACGTCTACACACACAATCAACCTCTCCGCTACACATTAATTTCGTGCTTACTTGAACCGACGTCCATTCGAATTAAAACCATTACCATAGTGACGGCTACATGTGTTAGGCAATGGATTCCAAGATGGCCCCCGGCAGAGGTAGTAGTAGTAGTAGTAGTAGTAGTAGTAGTAGTAGTAGTGGTAGTGATGGTGGTAGCAGTAGTAGTAGTGGTAGTAGTAGTAGTAGTAGTAGTAGTAGTAGTAATGATGGTGGTAGCAGTAGTAGTGGTAGTAGTAGTAGTAGTAGTGGTGGTGGTGGTGGTGGTGACGATTGTTGTAGAGAGATTTTCGGGTGTTGTTTGATGCTGGGGCAGGCTTCTCCATGGTAATTAAATATGCTAGAAATAGCAGCTAAATCTCTATCTAATCTCACCACACTCATCATCATCATCATTTCATTTAACGTCCGCTTTCCATGCTAGCATGGGTTGGACGATTTGACTGAGGACTGGCGAACCAAATGGCTACACCAGACTCCAGTCTGATCTGGCAGTGTTCCTACAGCTAAATGCCCTTCCTAACGCCAACCACTCCGAGAGTGTAGTGGGCGCTTTTTACGTGCCACCGGCACGAGGGTCAGTCCGGCGGTACTGGCCAGTTGTTATATAACCGATGGCAGAGTCGCGTGTCGAAGCCTCGTGGAGCTTTAGGTGTTTTCGCTCAATAAACACTCACAACGCCCGGTCTGAGAATCGAAACCGCGATCCTATGACCGCGAGTCCGGTGCCCTAACCACTGAGCCATTGCGCCTCCACATACGACAGCTTAGATTATTACGAATGGACAACAACGACGATGACCATTATGACAACGGCGGCGGCGACACTGACGAAGGTAATTTTTCACCTGTTGCTAATAGAGATTTCAACACGTTTTCAATCCTTGGTAGCAACCAATTTATTTCCCCGTATTTGTCTGTATGTCGTCGTTAATACTTAATTCCCTCGAGTAAAGTTTGAGCACGGGACAATCCAATTTCTTCTGCTAGAAATACGGAGTTCCCACACGTAAGAAATCAATGTTGTTTAAGGAGTTGTCTTGGCAGTTATGGCCGTTTAATTCAGTTTATGTGTGCTTGCTGACGACGTGTAAACCACAAGGTTTATTATATATTATTAGCATTACATGCATATGTTCTTTAATTAAAATTACAGCACCAATCATTAATTAATTAGACAACTAATTACGATGGGTTAGTTGAGAGAAATTCGACCCGCGAGGCCTGGCAGTAATTGACTTTCTATAACTGAAGATTGAAGGATACGGCGCGTGTCTACATCCGCATCGTTTTAATTACTTTTCGGAATATAACTCCCAGTTTATATTTAATATTATGTATCGATACCTGCAACAGGGAAAGAGAGAGAAAGAGAGAGAGAGAGAGAGAGAGAGAGAGAGAGAGAGAGAGAGAGAGAGAGAGAGAGAGAGAGAGAAAGAGAAAGAGAGAAAGAGTGTGTGTGTGTGTTAAATGTCAAGGTTTTCAGCTGCGCTGGGCTACAAACAACAATTCTAACATCTGTCCATTCATGTATATGTATATGTGTGTATGTATGTATGTATGTATGTATGTATGTATGTATGTATGTATGCATGCATGCATGATTATATATAAGTATGTATGTATGTACCTATAACTATCTATCTATCTATCTATCTATCTATCTATCTGTCTCTTCATCTCTCTCTCTCTCTCTGTTTTCGCCGATCAGCCTGCTCTGCTGCATTCTTACACACACACACACGCACACACACACACACACACACACACACACACACACACACACACACACACACACACCACACACGTAACTGTATGGTAAGTTCTACCGGTTACAGCCCCTTCCAGCAAATCATATATCTTACCAGATATAGCAGCCAAATCTCTCTGAATTCCCACTCTATTCCCTTAAGTAATTGTCCCTAAATTTAGGCGTAAGACTCACAATTCTTAGTGAGAGGGGATTCGTGGTTACCACCAACCACAATATTTGATTCATATTTTAATGTGTTGACTCTGGAAGGAAGAAAGATAAATTTGACCTCAGTGGGATGCGAACTCAGAACATAAAGAACCTAATGTGATGCTGCTATGCATTGTGTAGATGATCCTCTCTAAGATCTAGTCAATTACATCGACCCTGAATGGATGAAAGGCAAAGTCGACCTCAGCAGAATTTGAACCCAGAATGTAAAGACGGACAAAATGCCGCTAAGCATTGTGTTTGGTGTGGTTACGATTGTGTACCTGTCTTCAAAAATGAAACGACATATTTGATAATGTTGTCTTAAATTCCTCTAAAAGATGGAATGGTCGTGGCTAGAATGCCTTTCATGCTAGTTGTTTTCGATCAAATAACTTGTTTTGGATTAAACAATGACGACAGCATCGACAACAACTATGTAACAACCATGTACAATTCGTCTCACGATGAAGCATTTCACATAACACGATCCCATAACATCAGCCACCAAATTTCGGGCATCGTGCCAATATTAATAATTAGCAATTACTACATTACTTTAAGAAAATTACATTTTATGCTCGCAACAATTTCCTTTTATGCGTTGGTTGCCAAAGAAGATATAAACAGTAGCAATAGAATGCAAATTAAGGGACATTTGGCTCCAATTTCCAAAGGGTCAAGGTTTCCTCGTTAGCTTGATGTGCTATGATTTGTAACATAAATACATGGCCACGAGTTTCCTGGAAAAGACCAATCGATTATATTGACCTTCTCAGTACTTCATTGATATTTCAGAGTCCTCGGGAAGATGACAGGGAAAATCGTGATTTAAGTGACACAATTTTAAGGGGTGCAATGATAAACCATGGAACACTTGAATCCTGATGTCTTTGACCCTCCACAAGGGAACAAACACCACAAGTAAACTGAGGTACGAAATAGGCTTCTAGATTTGGTTTTCCGGTAGGATAACTACAACTGGTCCAAAATGCCTCGCACCTATATAAGGCCTTATATGTTTTAGACGAGGGGAACGGTTATATATGTTGATGAATTTTTTTCTCAATCAGATCTTTTTCGGTCATGTTCCCTGCGGAATTTGAATTCAGAACGTAAAGACGGCCTGGAATAATAAGATATTAGCAACGATGAGACAATATATATATATATATATATATA
>NC_068995.1:48943815-48944502 GCF_001194135.2 Octopus bimaculoides | reverse complement strand
ACGCATACATTCATGTGTGCGTATGTGCGTATGCATGTGTGCGCGTGCATGTGTGTGTATGAGTGAGTGTGTGTGTGCGTGTGCGTGGGCGCGTGTATACTGATGTTTTATTCTCTAGACGCTGAAGTTATGAAAGGTATTGTGTTCATCTCTGAGCGAGGGAGTCGGAATAACTATCGCAAGGTATGTTGTTCCACGCTCCAACGAGTCCGGCAAATTCTCCACCCCGCTTCTACCACGTTGAAGCTCCAACAACGTCTTTTGACACAAGGATGGAGAATTTGGGTGGATCTATTTACGGGTTGTAGGAGTGTTTCGTTAGAGGGCTAAGTTGCGATTCACATTGTGTGCCGTAATTTGCTTTCTCAAACGTAAGAACCAAACAAGAAAGGTGTAAAAACAACAAAACAATTTTAAAAAATCCCAAAACAAAACGAGCCCCTAAACATTTCAAGGCTGAGTGATATTGTAATAGTTATACCAACTTCAGAAAGGCATATAAGATATATGTATGTGCGTGCGTGTATCTGTGCGTGTGTATGTGTTTGTATGTATATGTGTGTGCGCGCGTGTATATATATCTATCTATCTATATATATATATATATCTATATATATATTTACATATGCCTACACATATATACATACATATAGACATGAATATTTATATATATATATATATATATAT
>NC_068995.1:48938766-48941527 GCF_001194135.2 Octopus bimaculoides | reverse complement strand
CTCCAAATGCCACCTCCTCCTCCTCTCTCATTCCTATCTAACATTCATTTTCTACTCTATTATTCATACTTCTCTGCCTCTCTCTCTCTCTCGCTTACCTCTCTCTCTCTCTCTCTCTCTCTCTCTCGCTTACTTCTCTCTCTCTCGCTTACCTCTCTCTTTCTCGCTTACCTCCCTCTCTCTCTCTCTCTCTCGCTTACCTCTCTCTCTCTCGCTTACCTCTCTCTCTCTCGCTTACCTCTCTCTCTCGCTTATCTCTCTCTCTCCCTCTCTCTGTTTCTGTTTAGTGTGCTTTCTCCTCACACCGCATCCAGACTATTTCCTTTTTGTTTTCCTCATCTCTCCCTTCTCCTCGTCACTCCATCTTTGTTCGTTTTCATATTTCGTTCTTCTTCATTAACTTACCTGACGTTTTATTCGTATTTTTTTTTTGTCTGTTTGTTTTGTTACCGCTCTTCACCTTTAACTTATTCTTTTATAATAATTACACTCTGATTCGTAAACATACATTTATTAATAAGTCAATATTCGGGCGCTGACTCCCCACCATCACCGCATCGCCAAACCGCGTACATGAAGACACTGGTGCATAAATGCATTGCTTAATGGTAAGAAGTTTCTTTTGAAAGCACATTGCTTTGGGTTCAATCCCAATACGTAGTATCTTGGCCAAGGGTATATATTATTATTATTATCATTATTGTTATTATTATTAAGCCGGTGAAAGGCGGCGAGCTGGCAGAACCGTTAGCACTCCGGGCAAAATGCTTACCAGTATTTCGTCTGCCGCTAACGTTCTGAGTTCAAATTCCACCGAGGTCGACTTTACGTTTCGTCCTTCCGGCGTCGATAAATTAAGTACCAGTTACGTACTGGGGTCGATGTAATCGACTTAGTACTTTTGTCCGTCCTTGTTTGTCCCCTCTATGTTTAGCCCCTTGTGGGTATTAAAAGAAATAAGAAACGTTAGTACGCCGGGAGAAATGCTTATCGGAAATGCTTCCGCCGAGGTCGACTTTGCCTTTCATCCTTTCGGGGTCGATAAATTAAGTACCAGTTACGCACTGGGGTCGATATAATCGACTTAATCCGTTTGTCTGTCCTTGTTTGTCCCCTCTGTGTGTAGCCCCTTGTGGGCAGTAAAGAAATAGGTATTTCGACCGTCGTTACGTTCTGAGTTCAAATTCCGCAGAGGTCAACTTTGCCTTTCCTCCTTTCGGGGTCAATAAATTAAGTACCAGTTACGTACTGGGGCCGATCTAATCGACTGCCCCCCTTCCACAACATTTCAGGCCTATAGCAGAAAGGATTATTAAGACGGCGAGCTGGCAAAATCGTTGGTACATCGGACAAAATGCTTTTCATCCTTTCGGGGTCGATTAAATAATCGACTTAATCCCTTTCCCTAAATTTGAGGCCTTGTGCTTTCAGTAGAAAGGACATTATTGTTGTTGTTGTTGTTGTTGTTATTATTATTATTATTATTTAGTGCTTAATTTATCGACCCCGAAAAGATGAAAGGCAAAGTCGACCTCGGCGGAATCTGTACTCAGAACGTAGCGGCAGACGAAAAACCGCTAAGCATGTCGCCCGGCGTTCTAACGTTTCTGCCATCTCACCGTCTTCATGCGTAAGAATTAATATTATTAGTATTTGTACGGTTGCCGAAGAGGGCATCGATGAAACGTTATGTTGTTACGTCATAATCTTAGCAACATCATCTTTTTTATTCCCACAAAGATTTCTTTTAAAAACCACCTCAAAAACAAACCCAAATTTCCTTTTTATTTTACATGATTCAATATATTACGTAGAATGTGTGAAAAACGTGAACCACCAAATGTGAAATAAAAAAATACATAATTAAATACATATCTATCTATCTATCTATCTATCTATCTATCTATCTATCTATCTATCTATCTATCTATCTATCTATTCTTTGGTTCCTTGCATGCAGGCGTCCCCTGTCGAGGTGCCGTATGGTCGAAATCATTATCTTCATTGATCACCAGCGGACAAACGCAATAACTTTAGAAAGCTTCTTTTGTTTTCTTCGTTTCTTTCTTTGGTCCTTCCTTCCTTCTTTCCTTCCTCCCTTCCTCTATTTATCTATTAATTTATTTATTTATGTATTTGTACTTTCGTTTTTTGTTGTTGTTGCTGCTAGGACATCGTCAAAACTGACGGACAAATGATCAATATAAATATATATATGCACATATAAATATATTTATATGTGCATATATGTACGTATACATATAAACACATTTATGTACATGTACACACACACAGACACACACACACAAACATATATATACACACACATATATATATATATATATGTATGTATGTATGTACACACACACACATATAAATACTCATAAATATACGTTCGTGCATATGTACTTCCTTATTTGCAAGCATCTCTCTCTCTCTATATATATATATATATGTGAATCTATCTATCTACATGTATGTATGTGTGTATGCATGTGTGTGTGTGTGTGTGTGTGTGTGTGTGTGTGTGTGTGTGTGTGAGTATCAAGGAAAAACAGTAAGACCGTTGACGGTTTCATTGATAAATTGTTGATTGAATATAAGCATTCAATGCTGATACTCAATAGCCTATACTAGCTCAACTTCTCCACTCATGATAATGTTCACGTCATGCGTTCTTATGAGACGTTCCGTTTAGACAAGGGACTTCTTTATTCTTTATTGCAAATCAAAATATAGCCTCACTTAAAACGTCTCCACG
>NC_068995.1:48936523-48936888 GCF_001194135.2 Octopus bimaculoides | reverse complement strand
ATATATATTTATGAATATGCGTGTATATATATCCATATATATATATCTATGTATATTTATGTTTGTGTGTATAAGTGTATATGTGTGCGCGTGTGTATGCAGATGTATGCATGTATACGTAAGGATGGAAATATAGGCGTGTATGCGTGCATGTGTAGATGTATATGTGTGTGTTTGTTAATGTGTCTACGTGGGCGGCATAAGTGCTTGGGCGTGAGTGCGCATGCGCTTGTGAAAACAGAAATGTAACAATTATGTGGGAGAAAAATTAAGACTGATTCTCTTGAAGAAGAATGAAAAAAAGTTGACGTGGTAGTATTATGAGAGGGAGAGAGAGAGAGAGAGAGAGAGAGAGAGAGAGAGAG
>NC_068995.1:48932360-48933755 GCF_001194135.2 Octopus bimaculoides | reverse complement strand
TATGTATGTATGTATGTATGTATGTATGTATGTATGTATGTATGTATGTGTAACTGAACGAGGCGGTATTTCAATGCGAGCCTGTGTGTATTTTTAGCGTTAACGGAACACTACGGAGAAGAATTCTGATAAACGAAGAACTATAGAATTTTATGTTGAATTCGGTGAAAGTGTATACGATTAAATGGAAGAAATAAGTCGAATGCAATGGTATGTGAAGTAGAAAAGTTGGATATAAAACACAAAATAGAGAAGTAGGTCATCCGTCTCGAACGGAACAATTCTGATGTGTCACCGTAAGGAAGTCCGAAGCCTATTAACATAAGACGTTTCGACACTTGAGTAGGTTTAGAGTTACGGTTCTTGTTGACGTCATCATTCGTTACTGACTGTCACAAATACGTACTCACGATAAAATATATACACACGTACAGCTCTTATAAGCTTATTATACACACACACACTCACACATTTATATAGAGAGAGGTTCTCTCACTTTCTCTTTCTCTCTCTCTCTCTCTCTCTCTCTCTCTCTCTCTCTTGAAACATATAAATGGATTTGGTTGCACGTATTTAAGTAGAATTTATATAGGAATGTGTGTGCGTATGTATGTATGTATGTATGTTTGTATGTATGTATGCATGTATGTATGTATGTATGTATGTATCTATCTATCTATCTATTTATCACTCCCCCTCTCCCCCTCTTGAATGTATGTGTATGTGTGTGGGTGTATGTGTATTTACATATATGAAATATTTAAAATACTATTTGTGTGTCAATGCTTCATTATATATGTGTGTGTGGGCCCCGCATGGCTGAATAATTAAAAGGTTCGCTTTGTAGTCACAAGGTCCCAGGTTCGATATTACTTCGTGACATTCTGGTTTATTGTAGTTTCTATAACCACAGTTTGACTCATGACTTTCGAGACAAATTGGATAGACAGAAAATGTGATGATGACCATCAGGATGACTATACCAGTAATTCGATAGGTGCTCACTTGTCATACACACTGAAATCATTCTAATTCTACCTGAGAATCACCTTAACGGTACACGTGTCTGTGGAATAATCAGCCACTTTATACCACAATTCAGGAGCAGGTAATTCAGGTTGTTGAGCGAACAAACGAAGGTACACAGTAATCCCTTGTCATATCGTGGTTTATTATTTAAGCTTAGGTCGATTCTTCCGTGATGTCATTTTGCATTTATAATAAAATAAATATGTAGAAATTATAAAAAATAATAAAAAAAATATACAGTACAGTACTGGTTCTACTTCGCAGTTTTTCACCTATCGCGAGGGATTTTGGAACGTAACACCCACGATAGTCGAATCTATCTATCTATCTATCTATCTATCTATCTATCTATCTATCTATCTATCT
>NC_068995.1:48926317-48927445 GCF_001194135.2 Octopus bimaculoides | reverse complement strand
ACATATATATATACATACATGCATATATATCATATATATACATACATACATATTCATGATCATTCTATAAATTATACTCTTTTCATGAAACATTTTTCATGAAAAGTAAAAGAATTCGTCACCGAACGCTTTGGGAGAAAATTGTCATAAAGACCCCCATCGTTGTGTCGTGGCACTAACCACATGATGGCGTTAACACTTGTCAATGTTTGTAAACGGAATAGGTTAAGTCATAAAATAGTATAAGAAGAAAGTACGATAATTGAATTTTACAAACCACCAAATAAGACTTACTTTGACGGTGTGAAAGGAAGGAGTTTTAATGTAAAGATTATTGCCTTGTCTGAAATCTGGTGGTTTTCAAATAGTTGCAATGCTGATTCAACAAGTGATCGAGTGTTCGATTCTCGTTGGACTCTGAAAATTTATTTTAGTTTTCATGGTGAAAATTAGACAGAGCAAATGTAATAAAAGAAAAAAACAACAACAAATATACAAACAAATAACAAACTCACCGTGGTTTAATAAACAGATACTAATATTTATTCGTGTAGACAAAATATACAAGCACTGGTACGTACGTGTATGTCTGTGCATATACATATGTACATACGAACATACGTACATACTCATAAATATATATGTGTAGATATATGTGTGTGTGTGTGTGTGTATGTATATATATATATACATATATATATATATAAACACACATACATATATGAATGCTATTCCTGCAGCTGTGTTGCGTATTCTTATCATCAGATGCGAGTCAGTGGTTTCAATTAAGAAGATCAATAGAAAGGTGATGAAATAATGATGTGCGCACACAATGGAGTCATTGCCCCGTCAAATGTAGCTGAATCATGGACGTGGAGTGATGGTACTGCTGCTGCTAACGATGATGATAATGATGATGATGATGATGATGGTAGTGGTGTTAATGCGAAGGTGGGGGTAGTGATAATGTGAAGGTGTTCATAGTGGAAACGTGAAGGTGGTGACAGTGGTGGCGATAGTAGTGGTGGTGGTGGTGGTGGTGTGTAGGGTTGTGATCCGATCGATTAGGAATCAAAGTTACTTAGTATCACCTCTTCTGTGTTTGGTGTCACCGAATCATTTCATCTT
>NC_068995.1:48925017-48925537 GCF_001194135.2 Octopus bimaculoides | reverse complement strand
TATATATATAGTTGAAATTTACAGAAAAATAAAAGACGAAGACAGGTGTATGAACAACAAGCAGGTGTTTTATTTTGACGCTAGGGAAAATGAAAAAGTCGAGATGTCTTGTAGTATCTGTCCCGTACCGCTGAACTGTGAGTTCAAATCTCACTGAAGTCAACTATTTATGTCTTTTATTCCTCCAGGGTCGACAAAAATGTACCAGTCCAAGGGTGATAGATTAGCAGAATTGTTTGAAGGTGGAGAAGGATGCCGTGCTGTAACATGTTCGGCTTTCTACGTTCTAACAACAACGTCTGCGATAACATTGATGTCAAGACATATCGGATAAAATCGGCAGCCTTTCCCTTGGATAAACAATGATAGCACGGAGAGAGGGAGATACACAACACGGGTATCTACCAGACGTCTTTAGAATAACTTACACAAACCTACTCATACACCTGTAGATGCATGGCCAGATTCAACTGACAGAAGCCCTTGTAGGTCCTATTGTAAGAGAAACAGAGCTAAGCAC
>NC_068995.1:48921544-48925007 GCF_001194135.2 Octopus bimaculoides | reverse complement strand
CCCTTGTAGGTCCTATTGTAAGAGAAACAGAGCTAAGCACTGCAATCCAAGAACAAAGCAACCGTATCAGCTCTATTGTGGTGTTAATGTTTAGAGCTATGCGGTATAATAAATGGGTTAATAACTTACAAAAGGTTATAATTGTTCTACAAAGTTGGTTATTTTAACCAACGTGCCGACAATTGGCACTGTGCCAGAAATTGTGGGTAAGTCGTCTATATCGATCCTGGTACTCAAATGGGACTTCTTTTACGGACCCCGAAAGAATGAAAGGCAAAGTCGACTTCGGTGGAATTTGAACTCAGAACGTTAAAACGGAAGAAATGCCGCTAAACATTTTTCCCGGCATGCTTGCCGCTTTAACGTGACAACATAATTTTGGTTTTAAATTTTGACCGAAGGTCAGCAATTACGGTGGAGGTGATTACATCGACCTCAGTAGTTAACTGGTACTTATTTTATCGATTCCGAAAGGATGAACGGCAAAGTAGACCTCGACGGAATTTTAACTCAGAACCGTTAAGAAGGCGGAAATGCTGCTAAAGATTTTGCCAGACGTGTTAACGATTCCTCCATCTTGGTATGAGAGAGAGAGTAAATGCCCTTGACTAATCTAAGCAAGAATTTTGCATTTTTCTAGTAATAATATATAGCAAGATTTTAGATCTCAGGCATTTTCAGTTTCCACAATTTCTAAATTTTTATGCCACCCTAGATTGCATAATCAGGCATGTGTGTTAGAGTGGAGGGAAAATAAAAAGATTGTGGAAATTGAAAATACCTGAGAGCTAAAATGTTCCTATATTTGATTACTAGAAAAAGGCTAAATTTTTACTTAGATCAGTCATGGAAATTTACGCTCTCAATCCCCTCAAACTCCGCTATTGTAAAAAATTTAAAAACATCCCCCATTTTTGGAGTTTAGAAGGCTTGAGGAGGTGAATACTCTTGATTGACCTTAGCGAAAATTTAGCATGTTTCTAATAATCAAATATAGCAACATTTTAGCTCTCAGGCATTTTCACTTTTTACAATTTTTTAAATTTTCGCTCCACCCTAATGAGTATATTCATTACTGGTATATCAATATATGACCATCGGTATATTTCAGGTGATTGGTTGTTTGTTTGTCGGCCGACTCACTCATGCGCACTACTGCCATCTCTCTCTACGCAATGATTGAATTCCCTGTTCCCAATGTTCTGGTCCTATGATTTGACACGTCCTACTTCAATAATAATTAAAGAAAAAAAAAAAGCTTTTGATTGATTCACGGCACATTGTTCACGGTTCATGTGTTCCACAAATTCAGCGAGTTTTGTATTGTTTTCATTAAATCCGAAAAATAAAATGAAAAGAAAGTATGAAGTAAAAAAAGAAGAGCAAGGATAGACGGCAGCACCTGTCACATCATCATGCATATATATGGCTAAAATCAGCAGGAAACGTCATCTAGGATTACCGGTTCACTTGTTAAAGGGCATGTTGTTAATTATTCGAACACCCATGCTGTTCTGTGCCCCTGACTGAGGTAGATTATTAACTTTCAGGTGGCACAGCCTAGAGTCACGTCAAGTAAATATCATGAATCAACAAAAACCAGGATAAACCATTACGTGTACTTCGATCGGGCTACAAGTTATAGTTTACACTGATTTTCAGGACTGTAGCCCCACTTCTCTCTCTCTCTCTGCACTCTCATCCATCTCTCATCCATACATTATATATATATATATATATATATATATATATATATATGAGTGTTCGTGTTTGTCTGCCCTCCACCACTTGACAAGCGGTGTTGGTTAGTTGACGTACCCATAACATAGCGGTTCGGCAAAAAGGAACCAATTAAATAAGTACTGGGCTTAGGAAAAAAAAACAAAAACATATTCGTACTGGGGTCGATATGTTCGACAAAACCCTTCAAGGCGGCACCCCAGCATGGCCACAGTCCAATGGCGGAAAGAACTAAGAGAAACTAACCTCCTTCCTATTAGTGGCCTTGTACTTATGTAATTAATTTGCTTCAAAGGAAAGGCCGTAGATGGCCGAGTGGCCAGAACACCGTTATAAATCGTATTGCCATATTCATTCATCATCCATGTCAGTTTGTGGTCGGGGTTCAAATGACTTTCATCTTTTTGGGGTCGATAAAATAAAGTACCTGTCAAGTGCTAAGGGTCAATTTAATCGACCACAAACCCTACACTCACAAAGTTCTGACCTCCTGCTTAGAGAAACGACCATTATTAATACGAATGCTTTTTTTGTTTGTCGTAACCGTTGTTCTTTTCTAATAAACGTCATTTAATTGCTTTGTCGCTGGACGTGTGTGCGTGTGAATGTATGAGTAGATGTGTTTGTGTGTATGTGTTTGTGTGTATGTGTTTGTGTGTGTGTGAGTGTGTTTGGTTCTTTAAGGCAGCCACACCTATTACATCTACGGATGCATGTTTCCTGTTCGCTCCTCACTTTACGTAACGTTACAATTAAGGTCATTTGCACTTCATTACGTAATGTCAGGCACTTGACTTCATTTTCTCCTTCTTCCGGAGGGCTATTAGATAGACAGAATACATAACTACATGCGTATCAATGACATAGGTACGTAAGCATCCGCACATAGAAACGTATACAAATATATATATATATACATATACATATACATATGCGTGCATGTATATATAATGTGTGTGTGTGTAGTAGTTATAAATACCAAACTCAAGGCGGCGAACAGGCAGAATCGTTTGCAGGCCTGCCGAAATGCTTAGCGGTATTTCGCCCGTCGCAACGCTCTGAGTTCAAATTCCGCCGGGGTCGAATTTACCTTTCATCCTTTCAGGGTCGAAAACAATTAAATACCAGTTGCGTACTGGTTCGATCTAATCAACTGGCCCCTCCCGCCAAATTTTCAGGCCTGGTGCCTATAGTTGAAAGGTGTATAAATACCAGCCTCGGTTTTGCACAGAGTTTATAGTCGTCCAACATGCTGCATGAAAGAATTTGTGGTTTAGAAAGGTATTCACATCTTAAACTTATATTTTAATGAATATACATCAGGTTCTGCCCCAGTGATGTAGAGGGCAATTGTATACTATCTATCTATCTATCGTAGAGGCGCAATGGCCTAGTGGTTAGGGCAGCGGACTCGCGGTTTTGGGATCGAGGTTTTGATGCCCAGACCGGAGTTTGTGAGTGTTTTTTGAGCGAAAACTCCAAAAGCTCTACGAGGCTCCGGCAGAGGGTGGTGGTGAACCCTGCTCCACTCTTTCACTACAACTTCCTCTTACTCTTTCCTCTTGTTTCTGTTGTACCTGCATTTCAAAGGGCCAGCCTTGTCACACTCTGTGTCACGCTGAATATCCCCGAGAACTATGTTAAGGGTACACGTGTCTGTGGAGTGCTCAGCCACTTACACGATAATTTCACGAGTAGGCTGTTCTGTTGAGCGGATCAACTG
>NC_068995.1:48918521-48918845 GCF_001194135.2 Octopus bimaculoides | reverse complement strand
AGTGCAGGTGCACTGTGTACGGTGCGTCGGGTGTCAAAGTGATCACGGAGCAACGTCAGATGAAGTGTTTTGCTCAAGAACACAACGCACTATCTCGTGTAGGAATTGAAACCACAATCTCAAGATCGCGAGTGCAATACACTCTACATAATGTCATGCGTCCCGCAGGATTGTTTATGTGGTAAGAAGCTTGCTTCCCAACCACATAGTTCTGGGTTCAGACCCACTGCGTGGCACCTTGGGGCAAGTGTCTTTTACTATAGCCTCGGACCGACCAAAGCCTTGTGAGTGGATCTGGTAGACCGAAACCGAAAGAAGCCTATC
>NC_068995.1:48917453-48918481 GCF_001194135.2 Octopus bimaculoides | reverse complement strand
ACACACACACACACACACACACACACACACACACACACATATATATATATATATATACGTGTGTGTGTCTTTGTGTCGGTGTTTGTCCCTTCATCACCGCTTGACACAGTTGTTGGTGTGCTTACGCCCCCATAACCTAACGGTTCGGCAAAAGGGACGATAGAATAAGTAGCAGGCTAAAAACATAAGTACCGGGGTCAATTCATTCAACAAAACAATTCAAGGCGATGCCCCAGCATGGCCGTAGTCCAATGACTGAAAGAAGTAAAAAATATAAGTTGAAACATAAGATATATATATATATAGTTACACAGACCTATATACACACAGAAACTATGTGACTGTGTGTATGTGTGTATATGTTTTTATGAATGTATATACACGTTAGAATGTGTATGTATACATCGTGTATATCCTAGATTTCTATAATAGAAGCCCTATTGTGTGGGACAATGTTGTAAGAAGTTGTCCCCCTCACGGGTCACTGGTCTTTCCTAATAGAAGAATTATTATCTCAGTTCACGTTATATGCCCAGCCAATCACTACTTACTTGCTATTAACACGGAACACTCGACAACCACCCGCCCAACCACCCTTCATTCCCCATGCCGATCCTTTAACCCCTAAATCCACCCTTTACATATTTATTTACACTTGTTTCTTCGTCATTTCCTCCCACATTTCGTTTTCATATATTTTTGTATTTGCTACATTCTTTCATTTCTTCTCTGAGTGTGTATGCGTGTACCTGTGTGTGTACCTGTGTGTGTGTGTACCTGTGTGTGTGCGTACCTGTGTGTGTGTGTGTGTGTCTTTTATATATACTTTCTTTTCAATGGTATTTCTTCGTTCGTTGCTGTAATTGTAGTTGTGTCACCTTTGCCGCCAATAATCGTCACCATCATCCCCAACATCACACTGACGATGATGATGATGTTAATAATAATAATAATAATAATAATAATAATAATAATAATAATCCTTTCTACTATAGGTTTAAGTGTCGATTACATCAAATTTTGTACTC
>NC_068995.1:48913546-48917257 GCF_001194135.2 Octopus bimaculoides | reverse complement strand
AATAATAATAATAATAATAATAATAATAATAATAATAATAATAATATTAATAATAATAATAATAATAATAATAATAATAATAATAATAATAATAATATTAATAATAATAATAATAATAATGATTATAATAATAATAAAATTTGAAACAATTCTTATTATCATTAGTAAATGAGACAGGCTGGGAGAATCGTTAGCGCGTCGAACAAAATGCTTAACGGTGGCAAGCTGTCAGAAACGTTAGCACACCGGGCGAAGTGCTTAGCGGTATTTCGTCTGCCACTGCGTTCTGAGTTCAAATTCCGCCGAGGTCGACTTTGCCTTTCATCCTTTCGGGGTCGATAAATTAAGTACCAGTTACGCACTGGGGTCGATATAATCGACTTAATCCGTTTGTCTGTCCTTGTCTGTCCCCTCTGTGTGTAGCCCCTTGTGGGCAGTAAAGAAATAGGTATTTCGTTCGTCTTTACATTCCGAATTCACAATCCGCCGTAATCAACTTTGCCTTTCATCATTTTTGAAGATCAATAAAATAAGAACCAGTTGAGTAGTGGTGTCGATGTAACCGACTTAACCCCGCCCCAAAATTACTGGCCTTGTGCCAAAATTTGAAGTCATTATTATTACCTCCGTCTTGGCGAAAGTGGAGATATTGTTTTCAGTCGTGTTTGTTTGTTTGTCCGTGGACAAGATATCTCAAGAACCACTGGATGGATTCGAATGAAACTTTCAAGGATGTTTGGCCTCGTGACTGGCACGAACTGATTAGATTTTGGCATCGATCCGATACCGGACAAGAATTCTGGAGTATTTTTCCGGTTTTCTAACTTAATTTTTGAGAGCGGTCGGGTTCATTTTTAGTATTCTCGCTTGTGAGAGCAGTCGAGTTTATATCAGATATTCTCATTTTAAAAATCAACTCCGGCTAATCGTTGAGAGGACATTGGCGTTGCCTTGGCGGAGGTTTGCACGCTCTGAGTGCTCTTGTTATCTATACCCCTTTCTTATTTTCTGATCAGGTTCCCGTGGCTTTTATGGGTCTTTCCACGTATAACCTTTCGAAGCGCCTCCCCCCCTATTGGGAGTTTTATTTGTTATATCTTTCTCTGTTTTCCTCACTGCTTACACGAACGTTTTCTTCTTTTCCAACAAAACCCCTTGTAACCTTCGTCCTGTCTTTGTCCTGACATGTTTTTTTTTAAAATTTATATTAGCCCTTCTGGCCAATAAAACCAGAATGAATTATTATCATCATTAAAGCGGCGAACTGGCTGAATCGTTGGACGAAATGCATAGCGGGGCTTCACCCATCGCTACGTTCTGAGTTCAAATTCCGCCGAGGTCGACTTTGCCTTTCATCCTTTCGGCGGGTGGGGTGGGGGTCGATAAATTAAGTACCAGTGGAGTACTGGGGTCGATGTATTCGATTTAACCCCTCCTCTCAAATTTCAGGCCTTGTCCCTATATTAGAAAGGATTCTGACCTTGTGGCGAAGGGAAACTAATCCTGTTATTGTTGTTGCTCTTATTGTCATTACCAACTCCACTACTACACCCACCATCACCTCTAACCGCCGCTACTACCGTCACTCATAGTACCTTCCACTACCACCCAACTTTACCATGACTTCTAAAGCCACCACCACCACCACCACCACAACCACCACCACCACCACTATCACTATTAGTATCATTACTATTTCTACTACTACTGCTACTACTACAACCGTCACTACTATTACTACTACTACTACTACTACTACTACTACTACTACAATCACCACTACTATTAATACTACTACTACTACTACTACTACTACTACTACTACTACTACTACTACTACTACAATCACCACTACTATTAATACTACTACTACTACTACTACTACTACTAGTACTACTACTACTACAACCACCACCACTACTACTACTACTACTACTACTACTACTACTACTACTACTACTACTACTACTACTGCTACTACTACTACTGCTACTACTACTACTTTTATCATCGCTGTTGCTGTCATTTGCTTTGTTGTAGTTGCTGCCTTCATATTGTTGTTGCTCCTGTTATTTGTCTCCATTCTTACCACCTCCCACCACCACCACCACCATCACCACCACCACCACCACCACCACCACCCAAATTTGACTCTATCTTTCATCGTTCTCTTCTACCTCTTCCCCTCCCCTCCTCCCTCCTCCCCTCCTCCTCCACAACCAATTAACAATAAGGTTTCGCATCATTGAGTTCTTATTTCCTATGTAAGCCCTTACAGGCACTCACCGTTAACACTGTACGTTCGGCTCCTACCTCTGTGTACCACCACTGTTTTCCCTTTTTATTTCCCCATCACCTTCCTATTATTTCTCTTCTTCAACTAGATACCCACATTTAATGGGTCCCATTCTGGAGTCATTTCTTTTTCATGGGTGTTTCATGTTTTGTTTTGTTGTATTTCTTTGTGCTGTTTTGTTATTCTTTTCATTCAAATCCATTCTCGCAACTAGTCGACATTCTCTTTTGTCGTTTTACATCCTTTTTCCTTCTTTTCATTTTTTCTCACTTTCTACACACACGTGTCTCTATATGTGTGTGAATGTGTGTGCATAGATCGCTAGCCACTAAACCTTTTTTAAATTTTCTCTCCCTGTTTATTTCTGTGTTCCTTTCTGTCGAAGAGCGTAGGCTCGAAATGTTAAAGACGTTTTCACTTTCTGGAAGCTCGGAATTATGTAATGTTCAATTATGAGCATTACATAATTCCGAGCTCCCAGAAACAGCTGTCGGACTTAAAATATTATCCGTTCTTCTCTAAGATTTATGTATCTTTTGTATTTCATGTAAATTTATTTGTAAATATATGAATACTTATGTTTATCCAATAATCTTCAAGCTCTAAATATTTTGTTTCTCTCTATATATATCTGTATATCTATCTACATGTGTATATGTATGCATAGATAGATGGATGGATGGATAGATGTATATATATATCAAGCCCAACCCTGGTTATCTACATCGCAATCTTCATATCAGCTCATCTGGGTATATATACTATATACATACATGCGTACATACATATACACACATGTGTGCGAGTGAATGTGTGTGTGTGTATGTGTGTGTGTGCGTGCGTGCGCGTGTGCGTGTATACGTATATGTATCTGGTGTGCACACCGAAATAACGCACTGTGGCTATTAGAAAGAAGTTGGACAAGAAAGGCGAATGACTCAATATATTTTTTTACAAGGTAAACTATCGATTTATAGAAAGCAATCAAACGCCTAGTGTCAACAGCTAACGGCTCTGTGTGAAACGCAGAGAAAATCTCAATAATAAGCATCTCCTGAAATAACAAGACGTTCCAGAAAAAATATTGCTGTTCGCACGTATTCCTGCTTGAATAAGCGTCATTAGCAAGGCGGTTGCCGTATTGAATTTAGCTCAATCGCACGATCTTTTAGCGTCGCTTTTTCTATCACGTTCATATTACCTATTGGCCAGCCTCACCTCACAATCCTTATCATCATTAACACCACCAGCGCCGCCAATGCCATCACCATCACCATCACCAGCACCATCATCATCATCGTCGGCACAAACATCATAGTCATCATCATCGTTTCTCTTCTTCTTCTTCTTCTTCTTCTTCTTCTTCTTCTTCTTCTTCTTCTTCTTCTTCTTCTTCTTCTCATCATCACCGCCAC
>NC_068995.1:48911016-48913310 GCF_001194135.2 Octopus bimaculoides | reverse complement strand
GCCGCCACCACCACCACCATTGACATGAGGATGATGATCATCGTCGTTGTCGGTTTCGTCGTCATCGTCGTCGTCATCATCATCATCATCATCATCATCATCATCATCATCACCAACGTCGTCGTCATCATGACTACGTCTCGGGGCTAGTCGTCTCATTTATTGCCATTAGTGGACACCTGCCTACATAATGTCGTTTAGCTGTGAGGTTCCAGTCACCCCACCCATTCCACTGTTACGCTACCACCACCACCACAACCGCCACCGCCACCACCAAACACCATCACCAAACACCATCATCACCATCATCACTACCACCACCACCAACAACACCAGTGAAGTCACGTGTTTCTGAATGGATGATAGTTGTACCACAGACGTTTGCTTGTTTATGTTTACCTAACCGTGACCGTACAGTCATTACACACACCACGACAAGAGAGAGGGATACTTACACACACACACACACACACACACGTAGCTATAAAGCCATACAAACTATTGTATATATACCAGAACAGTCCTGAGGACACGCAAGAATGCATACGTATATTTTCCTCAATGTATGTATGTATGTATGTAGGTAAGTATGTATGTGTGTGTGTATGTATGTATGTATGTATGTATGTATGCATGTATGTAGTTTGTATGAATGGTTGTGTATGTATGTACGTACATACTTATGAATGTATGTATATTTGTATGTATATATGTATGTATATATTGTATGTATATATGTGTGTGTATGTATGCGCGTATGTATGTGTATGTATGTGTGTATGTATGTGTGTGTATGTGTGTATGTATGTGTGTCTATGTATGTGTGCATGTATGCATGTATGTATGTATGTTGCATTGGTTAATGTATCCATCTATCTATCTATCTATCTATCTATCTATCTATCTATCTATCTATCTATCTATCTATCTATTTGTATATCTATCTATTCACTACCTCTCTTTGCTTCACGGTTTTTCCTGATGTATTTTGATACCTCTCCATGTATTTTATTTTCCTGGCTATCTTTGTTTAGATCTATATGTCTATGTACTTCCTTGTTTAATTACAAGTTGCACTCTGGAATTTTTCAAACTTTTTCAGGAGAGACGTTTATTGATATAAAACAAATACGACTCACTAATCTCCTTCAAAATAGGATCCTCTGACGTGAATTTACTTATTTCAGGGCACAAGCCACTTCATGAAGGCTTCGTGGAAGTCCACCGAAATCAAGGTTTCCAGGGCTCTTGTCACAGCTCTCTTCATCTTCAAAATAATTGCCTCGGAGGTTCTCCTTCAGCTTGAGGAGTAACCAGAAGTCACAGAGAGTAAGATCTGCACTTTTGGGAAGGTGTGGGGCAGTTTTGAAGTCCTGCTCCATAAAGCAGTTGTTTACCAGGATGCTGTCACTAAGCCCTTTGGAAACAGAACTGGCATAAATCTTGCGTTGGTTCCGCTCTTCACGAATAACAAATACTCTGTACAGTTGTCATACCAACACCAAATAGTATGCCTGTTGTCTTTATGGACAACAGGCATATAACCCTCATCCAGAAAATTACGAGTTTTCTCAACCATTTCTGTTGAGTTGATGTCCTTCTCTCCCCCATACCTCTCATCGTCTCTTACCTCCTCTCTACCGTCCTTGAACCTCTAGAGCCAGAGATAAAAGTTAATCCATAAGCCGTCTACATCTTTTCACAAGATCCTGTAGCGTTTCTGCTCAGTTTAACGCAAAACTTAATTGCATAGCGAGCTTCCAATCGTCCTGATAAGCATTCTGAAAACTAGTCAGTTGTGACAAATAGTTTGTCGTAGGAAGTGTTCAAAGAGCCGTTACAGCCATCTGCTTCGGTCTGGAATATCACAAGTCGGCAGGTCAGCTCATTAGATGCATAATAATGATATATGCTAAAATTACAATAATCTAGAATAATTATAATTGTCTCTCTTAATAAAGTCTCACAACTTCTGGAATAGACCTCGCATAATCCCTCTATCGTCCTGTTTCATGGATTCATTCAGTACTTTGGAGAAAATGAGAAAATGATTCTATAAGTGCTCTTACAACCGTCTCCTTCAATCTGGAATAGCAATTGTTGCCAGACTAGTTTATTAGATGGATACTATGATATAAAAGTCACAACTGCTACTGCTAAAAAAAAGTCTCACAACTTCTGGAATTCTCTTCGTACAATCCCTTTATCTTTACGTTAGATGGTTTCATTCAGTACTTCTGGCGAATATATTCTACTACTACTACTACTACTACTACTACTACTACTACTACTAC
>NC_068995.1:48909943-48911006 GCF_001194135.2 Octopus bimaculoides | reverse complement strand
TACTACTACTACTACTACTACTACTACTACTACTACTACTACTTCCAATATCCTTACCATCACATGCACACATTCAACGTACGATACCAGGTTTAAAATATTTCTTTGCTCAAACAATCACTTCCTACATAAAATTTCAAAAAAATTGATAATAATTACAGAAGAAAAAAAAACAAACACAAAACCATCACTGTCAGTTCTAGTTGAATAAACCTCGTGGGCATGCGTAAAGTTGATTATGTAAACCAAGTTCCGGTTTGTGTATAATTTTTCGTCTTTCTTACAAATGTCTTTTCTCTTGTATGTGTGTGTGTATTTGTATTCACTTTTATATATATATATATATATACACACACATATGTATATGTACATGCATACACACACATATATATATTTCCATTTTTACCTACTCTCAGCTATTTTCCAATATCTCCACCCTTAATGCACTCAATTATCATTATTGTAGTTTATCCAGATCTTAATTTCATTCTCCGTTTAGTTTAATTTTTTTGTGCTTATTTTTTTTTATAGTATCATATTACTTTACCGCCATTTTGTTTATTCAGAAAGTAAGCGCTGTAGTTAGAAATACCCGTTCATACTCATAAATATACATAAATAAAAATACCACACATTACACTAAGAACGATTTCGGTATAATCCACTCCCTCAAGTCATACACACATACATATTTATAATATTCAAATAAATGCTCGAGTTTTGGTGAAATTATATTTGTCTATTTTACGTTAGTTTATCTATTTCTCGTCTCCAAACCTATTTATTTATCTATTTATTTATATATATATTTCATTTTATTTATTTACTTATCTATATTTGCTGCTTTTGCTCACTGCATTCAATGGGGGAAACATTCAGCATTTTTTCAACAACTTCACGTTTTACTCCTGAAACTTACTTCACAATAATATCATCTTAACAAACTACCAGTTAATAAAAGAAAGAAAGAAAGAAAGAAAGAAAGAAAGAAAGAAAGAAAGAAGCGCCTTTCTACGGTTGCTTCGAACGCTAAGAAATAAAATCCAAATTTCTCACAGCTCAC
>NC_068995.1:48909079-48909672 GCF_001194135.2 Octopus bimaculoides | reverse complement strand
TATATATGGGAGAATTTACGAAAAAAAACAACAGACGAAAACAGGTGGTGTAAACAACAAATGCATGTATTAGTTTAACGCTCGGGAATAGAGAAAGTTTTTGACGTTTCGATCCTACGCTCTTCAACTGAAAGGAACACGGAAAGAAATAAGGAGAGAAACAAGGAGAAAAAATATAACTGTAGTGGTCAGCGATTTATCATGATATATATATATCACTAACTGTGACTGATGGTGCAGGGTAGTACCTACACTGCTAGAAATAATAGATAAAAACCCTTTAATTTAAGACTGTGTGTCGATTAAAGAATATATAGTTTTTGCGAGAGGAGGCAGTATTCGTTTCTAGCTGGTGATTGTCTCACACTGAGGGAAGATTACATGCAGGAATCTATGTCTGTGAGAATCACGTAAGGCGATGACCTCCTTTGCAAATACTATACACGGACACAATTTTTGTGTCATTAACCAGCCGGAAGAGATATTTTCCTGGAGCTAAAACAACAGTAACATCGTCCTTTACCGGACTGCCACGTTATGTTGGGATATAAACTTTATTATATATATATATGTATATATATATATATATATAT
>NC_068995.1:48906041-48907141 GCF_001194135.2 Octopus bimaculoides | reverse complement strand
ATGTATGTATACATATATATGTATGTATGTATTTATGTATCCATACGTTTATATATGTTTGTGTATTTTTGGCACATGGAGAGCAATGCTTCGGGCTGAGGTAAGTCGATTACATCGACCTTGAAAAGAGGAAATGCAAATTCTTCCTCATTGGAATTATAACTTAGAACGTAAGGATGGATGAAATGCCCTTCGTATGGATATATATATATATATATGAAAACATTTAGTTCATAAATCATGTCATTTCTTTCGTAATCAATGAAATAGACTTAATTAGCAAAAAATTAATGATTTACTAAATCGCTTGTTTTATTGCTCCTCTCTTTACTATTTTGTGGGTACAAATGCCAGTGTACTTCACCAGTCATTCTTCTACATTACATATGATTTGGAATATCATCGTCTGAATTTTTAAAAATCGTTGTTTGCACCGTATACAGCGTGTTCTGGAAAGAATATTTGCATATTTATTCTTAGCAAGACTAGACAGGTTCAGTCTCAAAATATGCTGGTCGCCGTAGTGCATGTCACAGGAGAAGAACTCGTTCCTTTTACAACGACAGTGTGTTTAATACACTCGGCTCATTGGCGCCCAGCATTCTGGGACACCGGCGTTTCGACATGTGTCGTGTCAGTCAGAAGCAGCCGGAATTCTGAGCCTCAACGAATCCGCTGGTTTTGTTTATACGTTCAACGAACAAATTGCTGGCTTTGGTGCTTATATCAGCCAACCGTAAAATAAATGGTTGGTTAGATATGGAATTGTAGTGAATTTACAAACTATATCAATACTCTCACCCTTCCTCCTCGCTTTCCCTCTCTTTCTCTCTCACTCTTTCTCTCTGTCTGTCTCTACGCAATCTCTCTCTCTCTCTCTCTCTCTCACACACACACACACACACACACACACACACACCAAGTTGAAGAAAGTAGTGACTTTAAAATTCGTAATTACGTTCAGTGTTAAAATTGTAATAAATCACAAGGAAGTTAAATAGGTTATTAAAAATGATAAATCTTAATAAAAAGATCCCATTTTGTAAATCTTTATCTAAAAATATATTGCTGCAAATTTAATTTTATTTTCATTTTCGATT
>NC_068995.1:48904467-48905056 GCF_001194135.2 Octopus bimaculoides | reverse complement strand
ATATATATATATATATATATATATATATATATATATATATATATATATATATACATGCAGACATATATACAGAGCTATATAAATAGACGGATATCTGTATATAGTTGTAGATAAACATACGTACGTACATACATATATGCATAAATGCATATATGCATAAATACATACATACATACTTTCATACATACATATTTGTATGATAAACTCGGTGCTTATAAATCGTTGTTTGGTTACATTATACATACATATATGAAACACATATGCATGTGTACATCAAGTGATAGACAGCTGTTGTTAAACAATATAGCCAGTCTCTCTTAACGTATTCCCACGTCAGACATAACCAGATGCCTTAAATATCTAGAGCAGACATAACTAATCCACCACACCAAAGTCAATGTCAGATGACCTAACTTTGTTTATAAATATATTAACTTCTCTTCGTTTTAGATTAGTAATACATGTCATCGTTAATGTGTCATTGCTTTTTTAAATCCCAGGTTAGGCGTGTTCAGCTAGAAGTCATTAATGTGCGCTCTAAACTTGACAGTGCAGTTATATATATCTATATATATATATATATATATAT
>NC_068995.1:48897557-48901781 GCF_001194135.2 Octopus bimaculoides | reverse complement strand
CTTCACTATGCACCACACCACACCACACCACACCACTTTATATATATATATATTAATTTCCTGCGAGGCTATTTTGATAATATACACGTAGGTGAGATGAAAAAATATAAATCTAACTCCTTTTGGTCTATACGTGCAAATATTTCTATGTAGACGTGCGAATCCGCTTTGTACGGGTTATTCCCGTGTTTTATGCTGACGAAGGGAAAAAAGTCATATTTACGGCTTTAATCCAGAAATTGAACCCAATTCACAATTAACGTGGAGTCTTTTTTAGTATTTTTGCATTTGCCCGAATACAACCTGTGTTTTTTTTTTTTTTAGCTATTCGGTTGTTTCATAAACGTATAATATATGTTTATGTATATAAATTTTTTAACGATTCAAACCTGATCTGTTTGAGCTAATTTATCAAATTGAGAATATTTTTTCACAAATATTCTTTTGGTGGAAAGGAGTTTAGTAGATTTTTGGGTTGGCCACGCCTAATTCACATTTTAGAGGGCTTACTAGTCTTCATTGTTGTTGAGCTTGTCTTTGTGGTCTTTGAATGTAATATATGTTTTAATTTTTTTTTTGTCAAAACAGCCGCCATTATGTTTACGTAGCTTGGTTGCTATTTGTTTTCCTTAAAATTCGTGAAAAGACAGAAAACACATACCAACACAATCTACAGGGAAATATAAATACAATAAGCTTTTTCAACAACATGTTCGTATTCGCCGACAAAGGGAACAGTTTATACGAAAGGAATAACTACCACGTCGTTGGAAAAAGCTTACAAAAGTTCAACAATATAAGATAAAACGATATCAACACAAATAATAACGAATGTTTGAGTAACGACAATGATTCATCAGCTGTTTCCACACACACACACAGACACAGACACACACACACACACACACACACACACACACACACGTACACACGGTCATTGTGATTGCATGCGTATACCTTGTAATTGTATACACAATTATGCATGTTAATGTAGAAATATTTACGTACATTAGGCGCAAGCGTGGCGACGTGGCAAGAAGCTTGCTTCTCAAGCACATGATTCGTGGTTCAGTCTCACTGCATGGCACCTTGAGTAAGTATCTTCTACTATAGCCTCGGGCCGACCAAAGATTTGTGCGTGGTTTTGTTAGACTGAAACTGAAAGAAGCCTATACTACACAAACACACACACATGGAGCACCACCTTTTAATCGAGGAAGTCGACCCCAGGACCTATTGTTTGTAAGCCTGATACTTACTCTATCGGTCGCATTTGCGGAACCGCTAAGTTACAGGAACGTAAACACACCAGCATCAGTTGTCAAGCGATGGTGGTGGTAGTGGTGGTGGTGGTGGTGGTGGTGGTGGTGGGGACAAACACAGACACAATGACACACATAACATATGTACGTCTATCTATCTATCTATCTATCTATCTATCTATCTATCTATCTATCTATCTATCTATCTATCTAACTAACTATTTATCTATCTATCTATCTATCTATACATACATACATACATACATACATACATACATACATACATACATACATACATACACACACACACACACACACACACACACACACACATATGTATATATACAAAGAACGTCTTCTTTTCAGTTTCCCGTCTACCAAATCCACTCACAAGACTTTGGTCAGACCCAGGCTATAATAAAGGACTCACGCCCATGGTGCCACGCAGTGGGACTGAACCCGGAACTATGTAACTGGGAAGCAAGCTTCTTACCTCATAGTAGACACTCGCAGATACACCCACACACATATATATATATATATACACTACGCGCACACACACACGCACACATATCAACAGCACGACCACATACTCAAGAGCATTCTAACCTACATACACACAGACTGTCATACGTATGTAGACGCACACACCCAGCCATAAATATCTAACATAACTTGTAGATATTCCAAGTATAAGATATGTGCATACGTATTTGTTAGTCATAATCGTTTTATATTTCCGCTTTAGTGTTGGACGGAAAAGCTTTATAAAATATTCTTTTGTCCTGTTGAGCGCGCAAAATCTGTGAATCAAGGGAAAATTTAATGGGCGCAATAATCACAAGGGATCCATTTGTCGAGAATTTTCCATCTTGACATTTGCGCAAATGAGAGATTTATAGCATTCCACATCCTCAAAATAAAGTTAGTGGTAAGAGTATGGGCGCATGCGCAGTACCAGCGTGTCGCTGCATCTACCATTTTGTAGGTGATGTCTTACTAGTCCTAGCGGATGGCACTTTTGCACCACTCAGGCAACAAACTTCCTGCCTATGGCTTTCTTTGTGTCGGC
Organism: Octopus bimaculoides; assembly: GCF_001194135.2. Taxonomy (NCBI): domain Eukaryota; kingdom Metazoa; phylum Mollusca; class Cephalopoda; order Octopoda; family Octopodidae; genus Octopus; species Octopus bimaculoides. Next base: position 48,899,447 of record NC_068995.1, on the reverse strand, counting down.
GTTTCTAATAAAAATGTTTGCGAAGTCTAAGTGAAAAGTCCTACCATGACCTCATTTACTCGTCTTATACGATACACCGTGAAAATTACGGGTCTATTCTTCGACATGCCGGTCCCCACGTTACACACACACACACACACAAAGTTACTCGGGGAAAAAAACATCGCAAAGAGAATTTTCACTCTGTAATTAAACCGGAAATTAATATTGAAATCGTCATTTAAGGCCGAATCGTTAGCAGCAGAGTAAAATGCTTAGCGGCATTTCATCTGTCTTCGAGTTCTGAGTTCAAGTTCTGCCGAGCTTGACTTTGTCTTTCATCTTCGCGAGGTGAATAAAATAAGTACCAGTTGAGTACTGGGGTCGGTGTAATCGAATTTCCCCCCACCCCCGAAATTGCTGGCCTTGTGCCAAAATTTGAAACCAATATTGAAATCATCATCAAATAACATTTTATTCTCTGAAAAGGCGAAATGACGACTCTAAGCATTAACAGTTTGCAGTATGCAGGACTTGTAAATCTCTCTCTCTCTCTCTCTCTCTCTCTCTCTCTCTCTCTCTCTATCTCTCTATCTATGTTTAAATTTATGAATATAAGGAAAATGCTGTATATAAATTTTTTAGACATACATTTTTCAATTCAATACATACATACAAACATTACATATATACATTACATACATACATGCATAAATATATATATATATATATACACACTCATATACAGTTCTATATTTAAGAACCACTACGCCATATGCCCACGGGCACATGGCATAGTGGTTAAGAGCGCGGACTACTAACTCCAAGATTCCGAGTTCGATTCCAGACATTGACCTGAATAATAATAATAATAATAATAACAACATCGAGAAATACCTAAGGAATGAAAACCCAGGTTCGAAATTTCCCCAAGACACCTGATGAAGGCCGAAACGTTGTGTTAACAACAAACAAGATGAAGACAAATATCCGTCAAATCTAAATGATGTAAATTATATATATATATATATCTAATCGACTGGCACCCTCCCCCACAAATTTCGGGCCTTGTGCCTAGAGTAAAAAAGAATATGCTGTCATCTTTTCAGTGTCGCCACATTGTGTGCAGCTGAATGTTAAAAAGGAGGAATAACTGCAATATGGAATTTTGTTTTGTTTTTTAGTTTTTAATCCTTTATATAACTATTTGTCTGCAATATACGTAACATAGTCGACCAATTATGCCCTGTTCTTTCGTTTAGTGAACAATAAAATTCAATATCGAGAAATAACGCAACAGTCCCAGTTTTGTAGAGGCTGCAAATAAATATAAGCACTTATATTGCAAAATTAAATAGATGCACCCCCACAGAGACAGACAGACGTATATATACAATTAAGAAGAAAGAATTAGTCAATGAAAATAAAAATAAAATTAGAAGTTTTCCCCAGGTGCGAAATATTAAGCAGGAAATGTTTTCGCCTTCCTTCCTAAATGAATGGAGCAATAAAAACTAATAGCGTCTTTTACGCTGTATAATCGATTCTAAGAATGAAAGGAGTGACCAAAGTTTAATTGTTCGTTGAGGAAAGCAATTTAACCAGTCAGCCACAATATTTAGCCTGTACTCATACAGGTAGACATTCAGCCCAATTAAAAAAAAAAAAAAGAAAATGATTTTACCGTTCACTGCATGTCGTGTCATGCAGGATACAGGCCGATTTTTACATTACTAAATGTGTAGTGATTCCTTCATTATAAAAGGTGACGTTTGAAACACCTATTAAAATACCTTTCTATACCTTTGTATGGCAATGGTCACGTTTGGTTCGTATTATATAAGATCTGACCCGCTTCTTATTCTCGTCACATATATTAAATAATGTGTGTGTATATATATATATATATAT
>NC_068995.1:48896220-48897269 GCF_001194135.2 Octopus bimaculoides | reverse complement strand
AATAGTACTCGAATACCAGAGGTAGAGTAAAATGCTTTATTAAAAAGCAGCAAAAATATCACAAAAACTGTTACTCTGAGTAACTGTTTCATCCTTTCGAGGTCGAAACAATAAACGGTAGAAATAAGCAATAACACACACACACACACACACACATATATGTATATATAAATACACACATACACACAAAGACACACACACTAACGCACAACACGCACACAATCACACACACACACACACAAACACACACACAATACACACGCACACACGCACACACTACAACACAAACATACAAACAATCACACATACACACACACGCACACATGCACATATACACTCACGCACATGTATACAAGGAAAGAAGAGAAGCACACAGAATTTGAAAAAGAAAACAGAAAAGTAGAAAGCAGAACAGACTGATAAGTAACGTAGAAATGAGTTCTGCATGTATGAACTTAATAAATATAACACTAGTTCTTTCTATTGATCTAGTTAATCATATATTTATATTTATAATTACATGTATATGCATCTATTCATATATTTATATTTATAATTATATGTCTTTGCGTCTATTTCTTTATTTATTTATTCATTCATTTATGTTTATAACAAAGTCAATCGGCTGAAATTTCATTAAGTTTTGTTTACACTAAGTATAGTTTCTCTTTCAACATCGGTTAGTTAGCCTGGAATTAATTAGTTTAGTCTCTTCTGGCTTCGCTATTATATGCCGCTCACATATGCGTATTCATATAGGCGTACATAAATGTGTAAACTTACATGTGTATACAGAGATAAATATATAAGTATACGTACGTACTTCTGCACATATATATATATGTGAATGTGTGTGTGTATGTGTGTGTATAGCTATCTCCCTCTTTCTCTATATGTTTGTGTTTGTGTGATCAGTCAAGAAACCTTTTGTTGTACAGCCTAGCATCATACATACATACATATTTACACACACACACGCACACACACACACACGCACATATATACACCACCTCAATATATATATATATATATATATATATATATATATA
>NC_068995.1:48895036-48895601 GCF_001194135.2 Octopus bimaculoides | reverse complement strand
TATATATATATATATATATATATACAAATATTTACATATAATTCTTAGTATACTATATATATATATATATATATATATATATATATATATATACATATACTCACTTATATATATGTGTGTGTATACGTATAGAAGTATATGTATACATATATATGCACATATATATAAATATGTTTTTGAATACAAATATATAGATATAAATTATATGTATATATATACTAACACATTCGCTCATATATTCATATGTATACAATTGAGAAGTGAGTCTAATGTTATTTCTGATGCTATTCTGTATCCTATAAATCAATTTAAGCAACATCCAATACGCCATGTCAAATTCACTAATTAAAGGTGATACGTTGTTAAATATTAGATTCGCAATATTGAAATTTCTTGAAATTTCTCATTTCATCCAAAACGGTAAACAATTCTTTTTCAGCCTTCTCCCTCATATACGTCACCTGATTTTAAATTGTACATACATATGTTGCCTTATTACGTTTATAACTACACACACACATATATATACACACACACACATATATATGTACATATATATATATAT
>NC_068995.1:48893488-48894110 GCF_001194135.2 Octopus bimaculoides | reverse complement strand
AGCTTTTATATCGAATTATTTTCTGTACAAAACTATATTACAAATAATTTTTCTTCTCACTCGAGAGGTATTTCATTAAAAGAAAACTAATTACAGAAATGCACATAGGTAGGTGCATATATATATATATATATATGTATAAGTGATTGTCTCAATATATGTTAGTGTGAATGTGTGTCTTTGTTTGTGCGTGTGACTGTGTATGTGATTGTGTGTGTGCGTGTGTAAGTGTTTGTATGTGTGTGTTTTCGAGCATATATGTGATAACCCGTCGTAACCTTACATACTTCTCTGGAGTATGTAATTATTAAATGATAAAGTCAGTATATGCTCTCGACATAAATATTTCATCAAGATCTTTTAAAAACAAATAAAACGAATGGGAAACGCGATAGGTGTACAATTTATAAGGCGTAGTAGATGCCTACATACGGGCATGTTGAGTAATAGACAGATAAAGAGGAATATACAAATATACATACACATACACACACACATATATATATACATATACACACATATATGTATTATATATACGTACATACATATACATAGACACACACACACATATATATATATATATATATATATATATATATATATATATATATATATATATATA
>NC_068995.1:48889196-48890146 GCF_001194135.2 Octopus bimaculoides | reverse complement strand
ATATATATATATATATAATTAAGCGCGCGTACAGTCACTCATAGCCATAATTATCCACAGACATCTGTATAGATACAGGGTGAAATAATAATCATTTCTAAATCAGATTATTAACCAACAGCCAAATGGACAACCGGCGTGACATCAGTGGTATCATTCTTGATTGAACAGCCCCTACCCTCACCCACCATATAAACACCTCTGTTACCCCTCCCCCCACACGTACAGTATATACACGACGGTGTCTAGATCCAGTAAAAACATCTGCCGGTGGCTTTATAATTAACGCTATGTTTCACACTCTAAATATTTCAGTTACAAATGGATATATTACACCTTTGTATATCGTTCCGTTTGTAAAGTGTCAATACCATTGATGGAAGCCATTTTTCTTTTTTTTTTTTTTCTGAACCGCATTTAGCTCTGATCTGCCTCGAAGAAGATCAACAGCAACGACAATCGTCAGCGGGGTGGTCTGGTCATATATCTGTTTAGGTGATCGAGATAATGTACAGAGGGTAAAGTAATGGATTTTAGAGGGTTTATGAAAACATAATCGATAATTAGCTTATAGATGGTTTTATTATTTATTCCGTGTTGGATTTTGGTGGGGGTGTGTTTAGGTTCAAATCGTGAAAGGATTCTAATTTGTTTTTGTTGTTATAGTCATGGCTGGTGGAATTTACTAAATATTTTCTCATTTTGTATTGTTGCTGTTGCTGTTGTTGTTGTTGTTGTTGTTGCTGCTGCTGCTGCTGTTAATATTCTACAACCTCAGGTCGGCCCCGTTTCAACAGAGTTTAAATCGTTATCATAATAACCATCTTTATTATCGTCGCCACCGTTGATGTCTGTGTTTTCAGACACACACATACCCACATACAAGCACACACACACACACACACGCACGCACACACACGCACGCACGCACACACACACACACACACACA
>NC_068995.1:48888153-48889075 GCF_001194135.2 Octopus bimaculoides | reverse complement strand
ATATATATATATATATATATATATATATATATATGAATACACACACATATATGTACTTGCAAATAATATATACAATATATATATATATATATATATACATATATATACATATATATACATATATATACATATTGTTAAGTAGACTGTAGTGATATCAAATAGGCATGTAGGTAGGGTTGTTTGCTGATATATATATGAATTACTTTTATAACTAGCTTTATACCTACCTGTCTGTCTGCTTAATTAAGCTACTTATATATGTATGTAATTAACTACGAATCTAACTTTATACCTGCCCACCAAGTAATTCCTAGGTGGGCAGGTATAAAGTTAGATAGGCTAGCTGGGCCAGAAGATAGGTAGGTGTGTGCAAAGTTATGTATAGATACAAATTCGTTGGTGGGGTGCTACAAAAGCAGAGAGGTAAGTAGGTAGGTGCGGGTTCGAAGCTAGGTAAGTGCGTAGGAAGGTAGGTAGGTAGGTAGGTAGGTAGGAAGAATATATGAAGGCAGTTAGATAGGTTGGTGTGTAGGTAGTAATTTGCACGATAGTTACGTGTTTCTCTAAGCACACAACAGATTCTATAAATCCAAGATCCACATCACACATGATGTCATTAACCTTTGCCAAACTTACGTTAACCCCTGACCGCAATTACGTAAGATACACGTTATTAATTCCCTAAGATTTATATCTTCTTCCACACTTCATCTTCAGTCTCATTTCTCATCCTCCTCTTCATCTTCTTCCTCCTACTCTTCCTCATCTACCTCCTCCTCCTCTTCCTCCCCCTCCCTTTCTATACCCCCACCATCCTTCTCCGAAAATCTCAATCATTATTTCTTCTCTCATTCGTTCCATCTATCTCTCATACATAACATACACACACACACACACACATACATACTCATAGCAATAATAC
>NC_068995.1:48885950-48887087 GCF_001194135.2 Octopus bimaculoides | reverse complement strand
GTAGAGAATGAAAGATACCTTCAAACCAGAAATCCGGCACAAATGTTTGCAAGACAGGTTGCAAGACATCCTTATCAATAGCACATAAAAATTGCTTTGTTCTACTTTTCTTATATTCTGTTGGAAGCTCTGGCTCGACAAAAATCTTCCGATGTGTCTTTTTATTTATTCTTTGAGTAAAGCAGGTACGGATTGATAACGACAAAACTAAAACAAGTACAAGGACAAACTTACTGCAAATTATGCTGATCGGCAGATTTCACTAAACCAGTTTGGCATCAATCAGGCATTCGTCAAAATTCCATTGCTCCCACTGCTTTCAGCGTTGGTACTAACTATAACAAGCCTTTGGTATCAGATAGCTGTCACAGGAAGTGTGTCATAAAGAGCTAATTGACTTTGATGAACCGCAGTGCTAAGATACGAATCGCCAACCCCTTGGGTAAGCTGTCAAATACAATATTCCCCGTTTCATCTGTGGCCTTCTTCTAGCTCTTTCATCGTAACTAAATGTCGAAGATTTTTTCTCCCTTTCTCCCCCCCTCCTTCATACCGCCACCCCACATGTTTTTCGATGTTGTTTTAATGAGAAAAGGAAACTTCAAGTCATCTCTGCACAATTGGTTGAAAAGAACAGGAAGTTATACACGTTCATTGTGTTCCGTTATTACACATAATTTTTCTCCATTACATACTTGATTGGTCTCTGCCCTGCCCCGCCCCTCAAAAGGTTGCACAAGAAGGGCTTCATTTTGTTTTAAAGGATTAGTCAAGAGGAAGAAGCAGTGCCCATAACCTTGACACAGACTCTCAATATCAAAATCAAATTCAATGATAATATAAAAATGTATGACAAAAGAAGAATAAGTTAAAATATTCTCACAAATGAGACGTTGCTTTTGTAGCGGAAACTGGAAAGAAATTTCGAAAATTCTTCAAGATAGGCGCGGGTGTGGCTGTGTGGTAAGAAACTTTGCTTGTCAACCACATGCTACCGGGTTCAGTCCCACTGCATGGCACGTTGGGCAAATCTCTTCTATTATAGCCTCAGACCGACCAAAGCCTTGTGAGGATTTGGTAGACGGAAACTAAAAGAAGCCAAATCGTATATATATATATATATATATATATATATAT
>NC_068995.1:48880768-48885387 GCF_001194135.2 Octopus bimaculoides | reverse complement strand
TATACATAGAATAATAATAAATGGAGCAAAACGCGTATAATCAATAAGTTCCTTTATATGCGTTTGCTCCATTTATTATTATTCTTTATATCTCCTAAAATACATCACTTTAACATGAAATTTCTACCCACTAACCGGGTTTAATATCCGTGTCTATGGTCTTCAGCGGTGGGATCGAGAGTTAATCTGCATTACAGCATCGACAGCGGCCGACCATCGGATGTGGTCTGCATTCGTGAGGGACACGGTCGACTCGTTGGTCGGAGCCGGTTGAACCCATCCCGTGTGGGTGCCACCACTGTATCTCCAAGTAAGTTCTTTCCACCAATCACGGAGGCGCTGTAAATGGCCGCGAAAACTAAAACAAAAAAAAAAAAGCGATGAGAAATAAATACCATTAATCGTATGCAAAGTTTCTCCTCTACACAAATCTGTAACTTTCCGTCTGGCAATGGTGGGCGGCAATCAATATGTAAACCAATATACACACAGCACGAATTCCGACAGAACGTCAATATTTATCAAGAGACGGAACATAAATCGTAAACCTGAAAATAAGAACAAAGAATAAAAAGGTAATCAAAAAAACGTATCGATATCAAGCTTATTTGGTTATTTTAAGTGCCAAGTTGTAAAGTCGGAGAGAATGATTATCTGATTAATATCTGGTGTTCTTCAAAGAAAAACAAACAGTTTTTATGTGCAATGAAGGGTCGCCTGTCTGATATACAGCTAACTGGAGCTAATAAAGTTATATTCGTTATGTAAATACTATCATATCTTAATTATTTCTATGCTTATATGTACAACACACACTGACACATACAAGCACACACAAGCACACACACAATCGCGCGCGCACAATAATATACATGTATATGTACATTTACATGTGTATGTGAATACACGTACGCACGCACACACACGTGTTTTTCTTTACATATATGCACGCATATATATATATATATGCATGTATGTATGAATGCATGTATACACACATGTGTATATGTGACTGTGCAAATACATAGACATAAACGTACATAGACACACACATACATACACACATATGTATATATATATACAGAGAGAGAGAGAGAGAGATGTATATGAATATACACTCACACAAATATTATATACATACATACATACATACATACGTACATACATATATACGTACATATATACATACATACATGCACACACATATATACGCACACATGTTAACACGTTTTGTTAAGTTGTATAATGAAGCATTTAAAATTTTGAAAATAAATCTTCTCAAGAATTTCGCTAAATGCAAGAACTATATATAATAGGTTATGATGTGTGCGAGTGTGTTTGTGTATATGTATGTGTGTGTATGTGTGTGTACGTGTGCGTGTGTATGTGTGTGCGTGTGTGTGCTTAATATTGAACTAAACGAGAGATGCCGATGCAGATTTTTAATATTAATATTGAAAGATGAATAATTTAATGCAAGTCGAATCTTCACATATGATTTGTCCTAGTTTCTTGTTTCCCATCTTCGAACGATTGTGAGAAAGGAAACATAAAATTTGTTGAAATTAGACATAAATTAGAGATTTTTGTATACTATAACGAATGTTGATGTGGTAAATTGGAAACACAACCATGAATACAATGCAACTAATATTACACTATATATATATATATATATATCGAAAGAATATCGTGTCAGTATGCGTAATTCATAAGTCAAAACAAGAACGAAATATCAATGTCTGTCGTTTCGAAAAAGGACCTGATGTAAGTTGTCTCCCTTGACTGTGATTTAGTTTCAGGTGTTTATTTTATACCAGGCGCACAGAGAATACACTCTCCTACGCCTAAAAACCGCAGCCAACCCACGAACTAACAACAAACATACCTTGTGTGTGTGTTCGATTTTGTTTAATATATTCATGCATACGTACATACATACATACATACATACATACATACGTACATACATGCATACATACGTACATACGTACATATATATATAAATTTTTGCCACGAGTGTTCCGGACCCCAGTAATGAACTCATATGCATACAAACAATCAGAGCTCACCTTGACCTTGTTGTCAAGTTAACAAAGGTTGGCATTCAAAATGACGACCTCCGATTGCCAAGCGAATCTTGTATTGTGCTCTCATTCAGATGCCAATATCATCGATACATACGCTGGTTTAGTGGTAAGTCTGAATTACTAGAGCAATAAAGGATAATGTTTTTAATGAATATGGAAGTACGGAAACTGCATGAAGGTTTTATAAATACATATCGATTCATTGATACGAATTATGGACGTGTGTATGTATGAGTAATGTGTCTTTGGCTATCCGAGTCCCACGTGTGCGTTTTCTTGTGGTCTTCAGAGAAAAACGAGTTTTATTCATTTTATGAGCTTTTGTACAAAAATAAAAAAAAGTCACGAAAATGTGTGAGTACTATAATATTATTAGTAGTAATTATAGATCTATCAAATTATTGTATTTAATTCTATGACACTAGTCTATAGAGCTCTGATTGACTGCATGCAAATGAGTTCATACCTGCGATCCGGTACTCTCGTGGGAAAAATATTGTACAGTTGTCGAATGGTATCGGAGAAATCAGAAGAACACACTAGAAGATCTCCAAGAAGGGTGCAATGAAGACAAGAATGCAAATGTATTATGACCCGTGCCGTATAAGCATATTAGACAACCTGTTCGATAAAGAACTAAAGATTTTTAAAAATGAGGGCGACATCAGATAACGAAGTCCTAAATGCGCAATATTCAATACAAAGACGTGTGTTCACGGTTGAAACTGTTTGATCATAAGACTGTTAGTTAAGTTGAAACTAAACCATAGTAATTAATAATTGCACTTAGGATGTTTGATTAAGGGCACCCTGGCTATGATGAAGTTTCAGCAACAGAATGTAAACCCTTGACTGGATGGGTAATAGTGCAATAGCTCATATCTTTCTCATCTATCAATCTATAGCTGTCGACCTCTCTTGTGTATGTGTGGAAATAGAACAGGAAGTAATAGTTGCTTCCGGAACCTGTTCACGCTCTCCTGAAGCGGAAGAGTAAAAAAAAAATAGTTTGGGTGTGGCAAATGATATTAGTGTTAAATGTTAAATGTTAAATGTGAAGTAGGTAAGTAGTTCTTTAATGGCTCCACGAAGAGGAGATTATTATTATAAAGTTTTGTTTAAAATATATTTAAGTATTTAAATATCCTAAAGTGAAGTGCTGCCGGATTTATGAGTGTAGAGTGGAGACGGAAGGTTGAGTTTCGTTTCGTTTCGTTTTGATACGACGAAATGGGTTCGATACTACAGGAGTGAGTGGCTGCCTTTTGTTGCACCTAGGGGCATAAAAGAATAAAATAAATAATGATGAATGATGAGGTACGTTATTTTGTTTTTGCGTTTTTCATTTTTAAGAGTTTCACAGGAATGGTAGAGCTGTGTCCATTTGGCTATTTTATCTTCAGGGATTTTCAAGGTTGGTAGCATAAAAGGGCCTTGTTAAACAGACATTTCACCCCCAAAAGTTGCAAAACTGATTCCCACCTGAATTGTTGCAAGCCAAAGAAATGACAGAGCCGTTAGAGTGTTGGTCAGAATGCTTCGTGGTATACATTCTGACATTCTATATTATGAGTTCAAATTCCGCTGAGGTCAACTTTGCTTTTCATTCTTTTGAGGTTGATTAAAAAAAAAATGATATCGACACAGGGCGTTGCAATGTCGGACTGGATGGTTCGTAGAATATGTTCCAGCTCATTACGTTCTCAGATCAAATCCTATTGGAGTCTGTTTGGGTGGTAGACTTCATCTGTCCCCTGGTTAAACAATATCAATTGACATCGTGGGGGATTTTTAGTGGAGTCCAGTCTGTTCGAAGCATTCAAATCAGGTCTCCCTCCAACCAGTTTTGAAGGCCCCATAAAAAGGCCTTGTGCAATACCTTCTAAGAGAAAAAAATCCCTCAAAGAGCCACAGATCTAGTGCGAATGTAATGAAAACAGTAACTACTTTACTGCATGCATATAGATGTTCCTTTGCTGGCTCATGTGACAAAACATATTCTTATTGCAATAAGAGGGGTTATAATTGGTCAGGTGTGTTGTTAGGCAACTTAGAGTATATAAAATGCACTTTTCTTTCCAGCAGCAAATTCGAACTCGCGACGTATGAGTTAGAGAAGGAACAGCTGTGTAATTTCAGTAGTATAATAATAGTTCTTAGCACAGGCGGCGAGCTGGCATAAAAAAAAAAAACTGGTACTTTATTCTACACAACTTCAAAAGAGAGAATGAGCAAAGTCGTTCCTGGTAGAATTTGAACCCAGAACGCAAAGAGATGAAAACCGACACTATTACTACTACAACTGCTGCTGCTACTACTACTACTACTACTACTACTATAACTGCTGCTGCTGCTGCTACTACTACTACTGCTACTACTACTACTACTACTACTACTACTACTACTACTACTACTACTTCTACTACTACTACTACTACAAACGTTGACACCCCAATGCAAAAACAACAGCGCCTACAACAATAACACTAAAAAAACAAACACTCGGGTGGGGTGTGACGGGTGGTGGTG
>NC_068995.1:48879412-48880015 GCF_001194135.2 Octopus bimaculoides | reverse complement strand
AACACCTGTACCGAATCCACCACCACACCACCACCACCATCAATGCCACCAGCATCACTGCTACCACTACTATCACAGCCACAACCACCACCACCACCACCATCAGCACCATCACTGCCACCACTAACATCACTGCCACACCACCATCAGCAGAAGCAACACTACCACCATCAGCCCCACCACCATTACCACGAGCTTCATTATCACCATCATCACTAACACCGCCATCAGCAACGATATTATTGTTCTATCATCATCCCCACCACAGCCACCACCAGTATCGGTTACACCGCCACCGCCACCATCACTATTGCAATCACCACCACCACCGTCGCCAAAAGCGTTATCGCGAACATTACTACAAAACGCTACCACCACCACCACCACTACCGACATCATCATCATTATCATCATCGACACGACCACCATTACCAACAACGACAACTCCATCACAACGACGACGATGACGACCATAACGACCATCAGCATCAACCCTACCAGCACCATCACCACCAGCACCATCATCATCACCATCAACATTACCACCATCATCATCAACATCAGCACTACAACTACCACCACCACCATTACCACCACCACCAC
>NC_068995.1:48874344-48878564 GCF_001194135.2 Octopus bimaculoides | reverse complement strand
ACATATAAAGGGGAAAAAGACAGTTGAAATTATGTTCTTGTCAAGAGGGTCTTCTGGTTATTTCTCTGCGGTGACTGCTCGTCAGTGGCGGCAATTCGGAGCTCAGATAACTTGTATAACTTGTTAAGGAAATACGCAGTTTGCTTCAGCATGAAGGGCTTCTCAAGGAGTCAAAGAGAGCAGCTAGGTTATCCGTTGCAATATCAAGGAGCTCGAGTGACAACGTTTGCCAGTAATAAATAGTAGGGTGGTCAACTTCTCTTGGTTTCTAAGCTTCCAGATAAAATGCGACAAGGAAGGAGGGAGGATTCGCCATGTTCTCGAATCTAAAGAAGATCAGGTGTTTATATAGATCTTCTGGATATCCTCTTACTATGGATACTCGCTTTTACTATGTATAGCGCCTCTTAAATGGATGTCTCTGTATATGCCACGGCTTTGGATAGCGTTTAAAGATAACATTTATTTTTCTCATGGTTTATTAATATATATATACATATATATATATACATATATATATATATATATTTAAAGTTATTAAGCGTTAGGTTGGTTGCTATAGTCATATTTGAACAAAATTCTGGGTAGAGAACTATCGAGTCCTTTATAAATTCGTTAATGTCTATATCGTTCAAATTGTTTGTGATTGCCAGTCATCATCTCTATAAAAAGATGAAATGTGAGGTGAAGTTCTCTTCCGTAGGGTATCAAAGTGATATATGTGTTTATGTGTGTTTGTGTGCCTCAATCTCATTCTTTCTTTCTTTCTTTCTTTCTTTCTTTCTTTCTTTCTTTCTTTCTTTCTTTCTCTCTCTTTCTCTCTCTTTCTCTCTCTCTCTCTCTCTCTCTCTCTCTCTCTCTCTCTCTCTCTCTCTCTCTCTCTCTCTCTCTCTCTCTCTCTCTCTCTCTCTCTCTCTCTCTCTCTCTCCCCCTCTATCTATCGAGGCATATACATGCCTACATACATTGTAGTCGGAAATTTCGTTACAAGCGTAGAGCACCTTAATTAAAAAGGTGAATCCAATAACTGAAGTAGAGAGTTTATTAATTCATTTGAGTCCAAGTGACCCTTGCAGAACTGTTTCTGTTCTTTATCTGGGAATCCTCTGAGGATGCAAAATCACAAGTCACTTGTCCTTAAGTCATTAGACGAATGCACGTTTATGTGTGACTCTATCTATCTATCTATCTATCTATCTATCTATCTATCTATCTATCTATCTATCTATCTATATGCATACATATACGTACACATAAACACACACACCCTCACATATACATAAATTCATAGATACTTATGTAAACTCACGTAGAGACATGCATGCATCTCTTTGTCAGTCTCACTGTCTCTCTTTCACAGTCTCTCTTTCACAGTCTCTCTTTCACAGTCTCTCTTTCACAGTCTCTCTTTCTCTCTTCTCTCTTTCTTTCTTGATATGCATACGTTATTATTTTTTCTTGTTTGTTCTTCTTTGTTTGATATTATAGATATATATATATATACACACTCACACGAATATATATATTTGTATATATGTATATATCGCTCTCTTTCTCTCTCTCTCTCTCTATATATATATATATATATATACATATATATACGCATGTATATATATGCATACAGATATTGTGAAAGCAGCAGCAACAAATATCCAACCACTTACACAGCAATACGACCGTTAAGTTGAACAGTCGGGCTAAACGCTAATTCAGTCCGGTCAGTTTAAGATAGTATTCACGCATGACATTCCATATTTCACACCTAACTGGATTTATCTCTGTCCACACCACAGACAGAGATTACAGACAGACGCACAGACACATAGGCAGACAGACAAACAGACAGACAAATGCACTACTTGGAAATTATGTTCAGTTGACTTGATCGTCTATTTAGTATTCTAGCAGTGTTGTTGAGATTGGCATTGAAAGGGAAGGATAGAGAAAGAGAGGGAGGATTAGAGGAAGAGAAAGAGCGAGAAGGAGAGAAAGAAAGAGAGATGGAAACAGAGAGAGTGAGAGAGAGAGAGAGAATGAGAGGGGGAGAGCAGGAGGTCAGGAGTGCGTGTGATGTGACAGATAACATGTAGTGTAAGATAAATGGACGGCACACATACTTTGATACACACATATATATATATATTTACATGTGCATGGATGTGTGTGTATGTGTGTGTGTGCGTGTCTGTGTGGTAAGAGAGAGAGAGGGGGGGAAGAAAGGGAGAGATATAGAGACAGAGCTAGAGAAAGAGACAGAAAGAGACAGAAAGAGAGAGAGAGGGAGACAGAGAGAGATGGAGAGGGAGAGATATAGAGATAGAGCTAGAACAAGAAAGAGAGAATTATTAAAGTATGTGTGTGTATATGTACGAATGTATATATGTATATATATATGTATGTATGTATGTACGTATGTACGAGGGATTGCTGAAAAGTTCCTGACTTTTGGTAAAAGAAAATACAGGAAGATCAGTTAATTATGATTTTATTCAACTTACTCCCCTCTCAGATTCACACAGCTAATGCAGCGGTCCTTCAGTTTTTCTAAGCCCTGTAAAAGAGCTCGGTCAGTTTGGCCACCAACCAAGCCTTTAAAGCCAGGAAATTTTCAGCACCTCCTCGTATGCATATATGGGCGAAATACTCAGCGATATTTTACCGTCTTTACGTTCTGTGTTCAAATTCCGCCGTGGTCGACTTTGTCTTTCATCAATTCGGGGGTCGATAAAATTCGTACCAGTCAAGTACCGGGGTTGATGCAGTGTAGGTACCACCTCCTCCGAAATTGCTGGACGTGTGCCAAAATTTGAGATAATAATAATTATTATTATTATGCTGGCGAGTTGGCTGAATCGTTAGCACGCCGGACAAAATTCTTAGCTGTAATTTCTTCAGTTGAATGCCCTCTTTATACCCCCTAACGAACTGATTGTGAAATACTTGATTGCCTTTATGGTGACCTAAAAATGTAAGTAGAAATCTAGGACTGGAAACTGGCGAGATTGTTAGATTATCGGAAGCGATGCTTTGTAGAGTTTCTTCCAGCTTTTTAGGAACTGAGTTCAAATCCTGCCATTGCCTGCTTGGAAAGTAGACTTACTCCTTTCTTTGGTTTAACAAAACTAACCGACCATTGGTGGCCACTGGAAGAGGAGGAGGTGGAATTCTATCTGTTGCAATCATTTGGTTTAGGATATCGGTTTGATGACACCTTTCTCTCTCCATTTCTTTAATCAGTCTTTAAAAAAGTGTGACGAACGCCGAGAAGTATCGTGGCGCTGTGAAATGCCATGGGCGCTGCCCTTCTCCATTTTAGCTAAAAAAAAAAGAACCTCAACTCATTATTTCTTTTATCCTTCCTTTTTCAAAGACAAAACTGTGTGTGATTTAAGGAGAGTTTGGTTGCTATTTCTAACGTGTCGAGCGATTATATAAAGGCTTTTTTCTTTTGCACGAGAAATACGGTCAGAATGGGTAGGCGGGCGTCGTCAATAGAAAGGAAGAAAAGTTTCACGGATTAAGTACAGCTGATGATTGGTGAGATGGCTTTGGAATGTCGATAAAGATATTGGCGGATGCTGAAGAAGTTGCGTAACAAGAGTTCCAGTCAGATTAACTGGAAGTCTTGAATTACAGCAAAAACCGGAGAGTGGGAGAGAGGGGTAGAGAGAGAGGGTAAGATGTATGGAGAGAGAGAGAGAGAGAGACAAAAAAAGTGGATTTTCTAAGAACTTTAAACTCCACCCTTTTTCAGATGTTAATCACGTTCGGACTGAAATACAGACAGACGCGCATACACGCATACACGATCGCGTGCGCAAATGCTCAGACGTATGCGGAGTTTGATATATATATAAAATCAACACCACCACCACCAGCACCAGCACCACCACCACCACCACCGCAATCACTACCCCATCATCATCATTATCACCACTACCAAGAAAAAACTATTATTATTATTATTATTATACACTTTACTCTTTCACTCTTTTACTTCTTTCAGTCATTTGACTGTGGCCATGCTGGAGCACCGCCTTTAGTCGAGCAATTCGACACCAGGACTTATTCTTTGTAAGCCTAGTACTTATTCTATCGGTCTCCTTTGCCGAACCGCTAAGTTACGGGGACGTAAACACACCAGCATCGTTTGTCAAGCGATGTTGCAGGGGGACAAACACAGATACACAAACATATACACACACACACACATACATACA
>NC_068995.1:48873217-48874074 GCF_001194135.2 Octopus bimaculoides | reverse complement strand
ATATATATATATATATATATATATATATATACGACGGGCTTCTTTCAGTTTCCGTCTACCAAATCCACTCACATGTCTTTGGTCGGCCGGAGGATATAGAAGAAGACACTTGCCCAAGGTGCCACGTAGTGGGACTGAACCTGGAGCCACTCCTACGCCTATTATTATTATTATTATTATTATTATTATTATTATTATTATTATTATTATTATTATTAATGTTGTTGTTGTTGTGGAGGCGCGTGGATCAATATTCAGGGAGTTGGACTCATGATTGTAAGATTCCGGTGTGTATGTATGTACGTACATATATATATATATACTTACATATACATATACACATACGTATATATATATATATATATACAAACACACACACACACACACATATTTATACACACACATATGTTTGTGTGCATGTATGTATGTATGTACGCGCTCTCTTCCTCTACTCACATCTTCACATACGACATACATGCATGACAAGCATGATGTATGCGTGTGTGTATAAAAAGGCCTAGATTAACGATATTGAGCCCAATAGATATATCTAAATGTCACAGCTGAACGATACGACTAACTGTTAGTGTTAAACATGTTTATGCTTGCTAGCCTTTTCCCCCCCTAATCGACGACATACAAGTAAATGTCATAACACGGCCCTCGCTATCACTTCTACATCCGGTTGTTGTTTGGTGAGGCACACTTCCCTATGACTTAACTAGAGCTGGCTGCATGGAGAAAGCAGTGATAGACATTTACGTTCTCTCATGATGACGTTGTTGATCTCGTCGTCGTTGTTGTTGTTGTTCTTCTTGTTGTAGTTGCTCTGTTTGCTTCTCTAAAGTGGTTCACCA
>NC_068995.1:48871363-48872557 GCF_001194135.2 Octopus bimaculoides | reverse complement strand
TATATATATACGACGGGCTTCTTTCAGTTTCCGTCTATCAAATCCACTCACAAGGCTTTGGTCGGCCCGAGGCTATAGTAGAAGACACTTGCCCAAGGTGCCACGCAGTGGGACTGAACCCGGAACCATGTGGTTGGTAAGCAAGCTACTTACTACACAGCCACTCCTGCGATATATATATATATATATATATATATAAATATGTATGTATGTATATATGTACATAAGTGCAAGTACCTGTGAGTATATGTGCGTACGTATTTGTTCTTCCACATCAATTTTTTCTCCGTTTATACCCGTTTAAGTCAGAAGAAATTGGATGCAAGAGTATGCTTTACTAAATATGTTGAAATATCAAAGGTAATAATATATTCTCGAAGATTAAGCGAAGAAGACTGACTTGATCATTTTGAATGCTGCTGGTTTGGCTTTCTAATTTAATATAATCCAGACTATATAGTCTTGTTTGGAAAGTATTTTCGTCTTTATAACCTTATCGTGACGTGAACTTTGCTGGCGTTAAACCACATAACACGCATACATTCGTATAGTCATGTACGCATACGCATACACGCAATCACTCGCACACATAACTATACACACACACACACATAACTATACACACACACACACATAACTACACACACACACACACACATACACACACGCATATTTACATACGAAGGTGGAGGGATGTACGTATGCAAGCGCATACATTCCGATTGGTGTGACGACTCCAGGTGTTGGCACTAAAACGTGCTAGAAATAGCAATCAAATCGTAGGTCTGTTGTATTATGAGAAGGTAGATTGAACTGGTTGATGCGGGCCAAAATGTACGATCGAGAGTAAAAAACAAACAAACACGCAAACAAACGCCTCCCCACTCACACAAATAAACGTATACATGCGCACACAAACGCACAAACTCACACAAAGTGGTGTTGTGTGTGGAAGGTCTTTCAGAAAAGGTTGACCCACACAAGTCAGAAGAAAGTGTTACACAACAGCAACGACAACACTAACAATTTTATATATTCATATGTGAGGCATCTATGTTATAAGATTTATAAAGTGCATACAAACAGAATCTATCTATCTATCTATCTATCTATCTATCTATCTATCTATCTATCTATCTATCTATTTAATCTATCTGTTTATCTATCTATCTATAGTTATTTATAAATATATGT
>NC_068995.1:48867856-48870839 GCF_001194135.2 Octopus bimaculoides | reverse complement strand
ATATATATATATATATATAAATATATGCATGCATATATTCACATACCCATGCATATTCGCACACGCACTTACACACACAGACACACTTATATGCACTGACATATATGGTGGGTGTATCTTATATAATTGTACATGAAACAATTATGAAATTGAAATGCGGAAATAATGGAGCTACAAGATACGATGAAGCTCCGTTCTATAAAATTATATTAAACTTATAATATACTATGCGTAATTATACAAAGAAAAAACATGAAAATACACTGGGAAACCGAAATATATATATATATGATTTGTTACTTCAGCTCTGTAACTCTCTCTGTCTCGCACACACACACAGACACACACACGCGCACACACACAAGCACACATATATGCGTGTGCGCGCAGGTGCGTGCTTTTTCTGTCTCTTTCGAAGTCAATCTCTCTCTCTTTCTTTCTCTCTTTTTCTCTTTCTGATTACACACACATATATAAATACACACACACACACACACACAAACACACACAAATATATATATACACAGTTATACATACATACACGCACACACATATACATACATACACACATACACATATAAGTGTAGATAAGTAGATAGATATAGATAGATATGAGTGTATGTGTCTGAGCGTTTTGTATGTGTATATATATGCACGTATGTGTATACACAGACATACATACACACACAAACACATATGATATTAGATATACATTCACATATATGTATAAAGAGATAGGCAAATTGATAGATAGACAGATAGACAGATAGACAGCTAGCTAGATAGATAGATAAATAGATAGATTGATAGATAGATAGATATAGAAAGAGAGAGAGAGAGAGAGTGATTGTGTCAGCGAGAAAAAGAGAAGGGGGAGCAGGAGGTCCAAATACACCGAAGCTTATATGTGTGTGTGTGTGTGAGGATGGGGAGAGACACGGATAAAATGTATCTAGTTAATCCATCCATCCATCCATTCATCCATCCACCCTTCCATCCATCTATACATCCATACATACATCTTTCTATATCTATATCTATACCCATACGCACGCGCACAAACACACCCACCCACACGATCACACACATGTGTATAATACACACATGTACACACGTATACACCGGCGTAAACGAAATAATAAACAAAGGCAGCTAAGTACATAATGTAGAGTGTTTATCTCATTAATATTCTTTCAAATTTTTGCCGCCATGTTTGTACTTGATGCCGTCAATCTACTTGATAGGATATACATTTATCACACGGCTTGCCAAAGATGCGTGTTCTTATCCAATATCATCATCATCATCATCATCATCATTATGATCATCAGCATCACCATCGTCATCATCATAATAATAATATTAATAATAATAATAATAATAATAATAATAATAATAATAATAATAATGATAATAATAATAATCGTCATCGTAATCGTCATCATTGCCATCATCATCATCATCATCATCATCATCATCATCAACATCATCCTCCCCCTCTTCTTCATTATTATTATTATTATTATTATTATTATTATTATTATTATTATTATTATTATTATTATTATTATCATTATTGTTATTATCATCATCATTATTATTATTATTATTATTATTATTATTATTATTATTATTATTATTGTTATTATTGTTAGTATTATCATTATTATTATTATTATTATTATTATTATTATTATTGTTATTATTATCATTATTATTATTAATATTGCTATTATTATCATTATTATTATTATTATTATTATTATTATTAATATTGTTATTATTATCATCATTATTATCATAATCATTATTATTATTATTATTGTTGTTGTTGTCATCATCATCATCATCATCATCATCATCATCATTTTTATTATTATTATTATTATTATTATTATTATTATTATTATTATTATTATTATTGTTGTTGTTGTTGTTGTTGTTGTTGTTGTTGTTGTTGTTGTTGTTGTTGTTGTTGTTATTGTCAGTAGCTGTGGTTGTGGCATTAATAGCAGTGTAATTTTTCAAGTTGTGGTCCTTGCTATGATTATCATTGTTCTTATTTTTGTTAATATTTTTTAAGAATTTGTTTTTAATCGTTGTTATTGTTGTTATTGTTGTTATTGTTGTGCTTGCTGTTGTTTCATTCGAATTAGAGTCATGTCATGATTATTTTCGATTTTGAGTTTCATGTGTCATTTAATCAATCGCTATTCCAATTATACATACATTCATATACATACACGTGTGCATATATATATATATATATATATATATATATATATATGAACATTTGTATATATTTATATATTTACATATATATATATATATAGATGTATATAAATATATGGATATACAAATGTATATATGTATATACATACATGCATATATACATTTCCATTTGTAAATAGTAATCTGAATATTTTTATTTTAAAAATACGCTGTAGATAGAATGTATGCAAGAAAGCAAGATATATATATATATATACATATATATATATATTTGTGTGTGTGTTAGTATATATATATATGCACATATATGTATGTGTGCATGTATATCATCACATATATATATACATATACGTATGTACCCACAAAGATATGCTGTTTATATGTCTTTATTAGAATGTGGCATCTATGTGCTTGTTCGTTTGTGTGTGTTTGTGAAAGTGAGCGAGAGTGAGAGCGAGAGAGAGCGAGCGAGAGAGAGAGAGTGAAAGAGAAAGATAGAGAGAGAGAGAGAGAGAGAGAGAGAGAGAGTGTGTATACATATATAGTTACATAATTCCTCACATATCTTATGTCATCTATGTACATACACACATATTTAACAGATATTTATTCATAATTGAAATCTTCAGCTCAACAATCACCATTCGTATTACACACACACTCACACGCAAGCACACACGCACAGCTACACACTCAACTGCGCAAGCACGCACACACATAGGTATGTATACATACACATATATATATATAT
>NC_068995.1:48864607-48867560 GCF_001194135.2 Octopus bimaculoides | reverse complement strand
ATATATATATATATATATATATATATATATATATGTATGCATGTATGTATATATATATATACATACATATATATACGCATATATGTATATGTATATACATATATACGTATATGTAATATATACATATATATACACACACATATATGTTTATATATGTTTATATATATTTATATATATATATGCGTATATATATATATATATACGTATATAAACGTATGTATATCTATATGTATACACATACATATATATGCATGTACATACTATGTAAAAAGTTATATTTTATCACGTATATATCTATGTGTCTGTGTGTATGTCTGTATATACATGTAAATATATACATACATACGCACATTCATACCTACACCCCACCACACACACACACATATTCTTTTGAACCAAAATTTATTTCTCTACTGAAAAAAACTCCAATCTCACATAATAATATTACAAAACAATATATATAAATATTTCGGCAAATGAATATGACAAACTAATATTGTAAATCAATATTAAGCCATATAAACGCAGTATTTGGTAAGCCACGAAAACTGTAACTACAAAAATCAAACCACGAAAGACATGACAATAATTGTCAGACACACGTTGTTGTTGTTGTTGGCACTCCGTCGGTTACGACGACGTGGGTTCCAGTTGATCCGATCAACAGAACAAACAGCCTGCTCGTGAAATTAACGTGCAAGTGGCTGAGCACTCCACAGACACGTGTACCCTTAACGTAGTTCTCGGGGATATTCAGCGTGACACAGAGTGTGACCAGACTGGCCCTTTGTAATACAGGTACAATAGAAACAGGAAGAAAGAGTGAGAGAAAGTTGTGGTGGAAGAGTACAGCAGGGTTCGCCATTATCCCCTGCCGGAGCCTCGTGGAACTTTAGGTGGTTTCGCTCAATAAACACTCACAATACCCCGTCTGGGAATCGAAACCGCGATCCTACGACCGCGAGTCCGCTGCCCTAACCACTGGGCCTTTTCGCTTCCACACACAGTGGCGTAGATATCTGAATATATGTTCACGACAAACCAATTACCCGCTGGTATTTGAGTATTTCCACCGTCCCTTAAATCCTAGTTCTAATCTGCCTAGGGCTAAATTTTCACAGGTAAAGTGTCGACTGTTTGGGGATCTTGTTGAAGGTCCATTAGTTTTATTGGGTTGGTGCTTAATTATTGCACCTTTTTTCAATAAATTTTATTCAACAAAATCAATAACAATATTAAAAAAAAAAAAACGTGTTTAAATGACGGTTTGACCGTCTGCCAACCAAATGGGAAGCAGTAAGTGAAATAGATGGTGAATATGCTCCAGAATAATCATTTAAAGATGGAGGCGCAATGGCCCAGTGGTTAGGGCAGCGGACTCGTGGTCATAGGATCGCGGTTTCGATTCCCAGACCGGGCGTTGTGAGTGTTTATTGAGCGAAAGCACCTAAAGCTCCACGAGGCTCCGGCAGGGGATGGTTGCAAACCCTGCTGTACTCTTCCACCACAACTTTCTCTCACTCTTTCTTCCTGTTTCTGTTGTACCTGTATTTCAAAGGGCCAGCTGTATCACGCTGAATATCCCCGAGAACTACGTTAAGGGTACACGTGTCTGTGGAGTGCTCAGCCACTTGCATGTTAACTTCACGAGCAGGCTATTCCGTTGATTGGATCAACTGGAACCCTCGTCGTCGTAAGCGACGGAGTGCCAACACACAATCATTTAAAGATGTTTTTGTTACATGTTATTGTTTTTGTTGAATAAAATTTGTTGAAAAAAAATGCCACGATAATTAGGCACCAACCTAATACAATGGATGGTTAAAAACATAATATAACGTACTAGAAACAAAGATTAGCACAGCGATAAAAGAAAAAAATGTTGACACGTAGCTGAGCTGTCGATGTAACGTACGATTTCGTCCATGTCTTTATATTTTGTGTTCCAGTAAACCCAGATAAGCCGCGTCACAAAATAGACTTAATTCCTACTTCATATTCGACTAGCAGTTGAACCGTTGATCTCACGTATTAACTTAAGAGACTGACTATTTCTCCACTGCAAATCTACTAATCCACTGACATTTGAGGACTACATAAGTGTGTGATTTAAGCTGATATTTAACTAAAGGAGTAGCGAAAGATAACGAGTGGTAGATTTGTAGAAGGCTAATTAACGTTGTTGAGTGGCTGTTGTTAATGGTTAGTTATACATAAAAAAAAAACAATCATAACGGTTCCTAGCGGTAAAACAAAGCTAAATAGTTACTCTTTTAATATTTTACTTGTTTCAGTCATTTGACTACGGCCATGCTAGAGCACCGCCTTAAGGGATTTAATCGAAGAAGTCAACACCAAGTCTTATTCTTTGTAAGTTTAGTATTTTTTCTATCGGGCTCTTTTGCCGAATCGCGTTACTGCGACATTAACACACCAGCATCGGTTGTCAAGCGATGGCGGGGTCATAAACACACAAACACACACACACACACACACACACACACACACACACACACACACATATATACATATACATATGTATATATACATATACATTCACGACCGGCTTCCTTCAGTTTCCGTCTACCAAATCCACTCCCATGGCTTTAATCGGCCCGAGGCTATAGTAGAATACACTTGCCCAAGATGCCACGCAGTGAGACTGAACCAGAAACCATGTGGTTGGGAAGCAAGTTTCTTACCACACAGCCACGCCTGCGCCTATGTTATTCATAATTGAAATCTTCGGCTCAACAATCATCATTGAGAGAGATTAAAAAAAAAAGCAGAAGGGACAATGATATGTGACCCCTAAGTGGGGTTCCTAATCTGTTAGCTATAGCTGCTAAAATCTGTTTTGAAATACCATTGTACTGGCTTAAAAGTGAGAGGGAACCCTTGGGATAATATTGAGAAATGCAACGTATCTGAAAAACTGATTTGACGAATGGTC
>NC_068995.1:48857042-48864326 GCF_001194135.2 Octopus bimaculoides | reverse complement strand
AATTCTTCTCAATGTTTTTTTTTTTAGCAAAACGCAATTATTATCATTACAACAGGACCAACCGACCGCCCCGCCATAAAACATTAGACCCCACCCCCACCGCCAATCCTAACGAACGAACGAACGAACGTACCAACCAACCAACCAACCAACCAACCGATCATCATCGTCATCCTCCTCATCATCATCATCATCATCACCATCGTCATCATCATCATCACCATCGTCATCATCGTCGTCGTCGTCGTTGTCGGCGTCATTAGGATCCTCATCATCGTCATCGTCGTCATCATCATCATCATCATCATCATCAGTGTCGTCGTCATTGTCGTTGTCATCATTATCACCATCGTCATTACCATCGTCGTCATCCTCATCATCATCATCATCATCATCATCCTCATCATCGACGTCGTCGTCGTCGTCATCATCATCATCATCATCATCATCATCATCGTCGTCGTCGTCATTGTCGGTGCCATTGTTACCTTTGTCGTCATCATAATCCTGACCATCATCATCATCATCATCATAATCATCATCAGCAGCAGCAGCAGTAGGGTAGTAATGAACGCCATCATCATCATCATCATCATCATCATCATCATCATCATCATCATTGTCATGAGAGGCAACAGCAGACACAGCAAGAGCAACAAAGCCAGGATCTATTTGCCACATCATCTTGGGAGAGAGAGAGAGAGAGAGAGAGAGAGAGAACGAAGGAGAGAGAGAGAGAGAGAGAGAGAGAGAGAGAGAGAGGGAGAGAGAGAGTGAGAGAGAGAGTGAGACTGAGAGAGAGAGATGATTGGAGGGGTCACCTCATTTTCATAACGCACCACTTCCACCTCCACCCCTCTATTCCCTTTTCGTCCGTTCCCCCCCCTTACACTTATGACGACATTTTTTTTTCCTTCCTACATCCTGTATTTATCAAATGTCTTACTAATTACCATTCACGCTATTACTTTCCTTACGCTAGTCTCCATATGTCATCATGTTGAACTTCATTAAATTAATATGTACTTTCTACATCTGATCCTCCTGCCTCCTACTACGACTACACCTTCCTCTCCCTTTCACCCCTCTCTCTCTTTCTCTCTGTGACTGACTGTGTGTGTGTGTGTGTATGTGTATGTGTGTGTGTGTGCGTGTGTATAGGTCTTTTAAGTTATATCAAATAATGTGGCCTTCTTAATAAGGGCGTGTGTTAAATTACTCTTGTTTCGGTCTGTAGGTAGGAACCTATGCATTTATGCATACGTATGTGTGTGAATTATGGGTATGTGTGTGTCCGCGCGCGCACGTGTGTATATGCATATATATATGTATATATACATATGCATATATATATATACATGCATACATATATGTATATGTATATATATACATGCACTCATATATGTATATGTATATGTATGTGTGAGTATACATATATATACATATATTAATACATACACACACAGGCAAACACATACATGTATAATATATATACATGTAAATATGTGTATATATCATTGTATATATATATATATATATATATATATATATATATATATATATATATATATATATATATATATATATATATATATATATATATATATATATATATATATATGTAAATGTATGTATATATGTATATATATATATACATATACGTATATGTATATGCGTGTCTATATGTGTGCGTTCGTGTACATTCGTCACTAATCATTGTACAGTTGAGTAATTAACATTTTAGTTTTTTCTGTCTTGCCATTAGTCACATTTAACCTGATATGTCTCCTAGAATTCGGTACAGAGTGATTATATGGCCGACCCAGTAGGAGCTGTTGCGAAGATTGCAACCATTATAAGAACCACTACCACCACTACTACAACAACGACAAAAACAGCTGCATCAGTAGCAGCGACAACGATTACTACATCATCATCATCGTCATCATCATCAACAACAATTAAGTGACAACATCATTGAAAACAACGCCGTTACAATTAACACGCAATCAAAATTTATGCGATCGGCAGATCACCGTCACCATCACAAACAACAACAACAACATCAATAGCAACAATATGAATAACTGCTGTGAGAAAAGCAAAATATTATAGAATAATCACAGCAATAACAAGTAAATAATCAATAATAATGATCGTTTCTGCTACAGCAGTGGCTCACAATCGCGGTCCTTATGGCCCTTCGAGGTCCTTATAAGATTTTGTTGTTAAGATTTATGTGAAATAAATTGGTTAAAGAACTGTTACTGAATCTCTCTCTTTGAGAGATTTAGAAATAGAAATGTTTCTATATTTTGATCAGTAACTGTGCGTCACTTTGAAAACTATGTGTTCGAACGGTGAATTGGGCAGCGCCGTCTGGCCAAAGCAGCTCCTCTGTGCCGATGAAGTGCAATAACCCAGAAACTATCCCACAGATGTTGTCTTGCGCTAGATATTGTTGCTGGGCTCCCTGTTCGAAGATATAAGGACACAGATAGTGTGTCGTATAGCCAGGTAGAAACGATGTTTCCTGGGACTAAAACAACAGTAACACCGTCCCTTTCGGGACAGCCACATTATGTTGGAAAATAGCCTTTAGTTTAAATTGGTTATACATCTACAATGCGCAAAATATTTAAACAATTTTTGTCGTACATTTCCTAATAGTAACTAATAATACGAATGTGATAGGATATTTTTTAATATCGAATAGCTACAGGGTCTAGTAGAATAAAATAGGAGACAAAAAGGGTCTTGTTCAGGAATGCGACGCCTTTGATCGCCGTTGATCGGATGAACTGGAACCCTTGACATCGTAAACGACGGAGTGCCAACACTTCTAAATATAATAGACGAGGAGGGCAACGTCTATAACCTTTGGGATCATAGGCACAGAGAGAATGATCGAGATTATCTTCAAACGAAAGACCTTCTTCAAATACTTGCAGCAAAGGAAAGAGCTCGTGCTAGAGTCACCTAAGGGCCTATATTACCGTTTAAAGCAGCGATATCACTTGTCGATCGTCACTAGTTAATATGCATAAAAAAATAATAAGAGTGGGAGATTTTTCTGCCGTACACTGTATAAATAGCTATAATTTTTATTACGAGAGGGTCATTCACTTTAAAAGAGTCTTATCCCTATTCTATTACATCGAATTTTTAATACTTGGCTGCCTCTTAATATATTCTATCGACCCCGGGAGAATGAAATGTAAGATAAGCAGCGAAGGTTTTGAACTCTGAGTGCAGATGCATTATAAGTAAGTAATATATAATAATTTATCGCGGGTTCTACCAAATCTATTGCCCTCAGTCAACAGACATAAACAAAACTACTAATTATAGGAGAAAAAAAAAATTATTAACAGAAAAAAAACAACATATAGAACCCCCATCTCTCACTTCTCGGCCATCATTTGAAACCTGTTAATTATACTATGGTTAGATTGTTTGATGTAATTAAACAGCCCACACACTGAAACGAAAATGCAATAGGCCGACATGAAATATAAGTTTTGGGGTGTTACTGTAAAACAGCATTTGTATTTTTTTTTTACCCCCCAAAAAAGGTCACGTCTCATATTAATTTTGACCTTTATCGTTTTTCTCTATCATACTTTTAAGTGGGTGGTCGAGTTAAGTGAATGTTAAAAAGATGAAAGAAAAAGAAAATGCATTGCTTGATTATTTGATGGTATTTCTTTCGGTGGACAACACCTGTGTGAGTTCGAATCTTGAAGAAACACCGTCTCCTTTCCAATTTTCGTGAATTCAACCAAATGAGTACCGCTAAAGGTAAAGACTAGAAACAGTTTAGCAATTGTTTCTAATTTAAACAAGAGGTTTAAATTAGAAACAGTTTTGAGGGGAGGGGTTTAGTAGATCCAATCGACTCTAGGACTTGACAAGTACTTTATTATTTTATCGACCACGAAAGGATTAATGTTAAATTTGACAGCGGCAAACGTAGTTTCGGAACAAATATTTGTTTCAAATTTTCATACAAGGGCAGCGATTTCGGAGGAGAGGGTTATTCGAATACATCTACCCCAGGGCTGAAATGGTACTTTGTTTATCGACCGGTAGAAGCTGAATTCACAACGTAAAGTTCAACCCCTACTGAAATAAGCCTTACTTTTCATGTTTCCTATAGTCAATAACATGAAGTATCAATATCAACAAATTGCTGGTTCGATGCAGTCGACTAACCCACTTTTCTCAAAATCTATCTATCTATTTATCTATCTATTTAGATATCTATCTACCTATCTGTGTAAGTGTGTGCGTGTGAGTGTGTGTGTGTGTGCTTGTGTGGTGCGTGCGTGCGTGTTGCATTCAGGGTCTCTTGAACAAATCACTTCAGTTCTTGAACAAATCACTTCATTTCGATCAACGGGGGCACGTTGGCCTCCTCGCTTTGCCATGCAAAGGTGTTTTCGCTCAATAAACACCCACAATGCCCGGTCTGGAAAACTTAACCGCGATCCTACGACCGCGAGTCCGCTGCCTTAACCACTGGGCCATTGCGCCTCCACGTAACTGCCCATAAATGTGCATACGTGTTTGTGTGACTACATGCGTTCATATATCTATCTATAAGTACGTGTCTTTATGCTTGAGATTTTGTTGGTATTTCTATGAATGTGTTTGTGTATAAGTAATTGTACAAAAGTGTAGCTTCGTAAGTGTATTTGTGTCTGCGAATCTACGTATGTCTACTCATATATGTGTTCTATACATATATACACGCGTATTTTCACGCTTGTCTTTATTTCTATATGTGTTCTTGCATGTGTATAAGATGTATGCATATGTCTACTTATGTTTCTCTGTGTATATCTATACCTGTGTATGTATATCGTTACGTGTGTTTCTATATGTATATCTCATCTGTCTGAGCCGTTTGTGTGTATATTTATCTGTATATGTGTAAATGCGTAACTGTGAATTAGTTCTTGTTTCCTGGAGAGAAACCCAACTAAAAAACAAAAAATATAGACAAAAACACAGAAAACAAAAACAAAAAAAAAAACAAAAAAAAATCATCAGAAAATATTTTTAATTTGTTTACTCAACAGAAACCAGTAAAATGTTGCAAACAATCTTTTCAAGAAATAATGAGGAATTTACCAAAAATATACTTCAATTTCTTTCTATATTGTTTCATTAGTTTATTTATTTATATTTGGTTTGTTTTAGATATTTATTTATATATTCAATATATACATTTATCTATTTATCGTATATTTATTTTTCTTTTTAGATATTTGATATATATAAAGACCAATTCCTTTGAAATATTTACCGACCAAATTATAATTTCATTTCAAATGTGAATTTAAATATGTGTTTTAGCAACAAATAAACTAAATCTATCTATTTATATATCTATCTATCTATCTATCTATCTATCTATCTATCTATCTATCTATCTATTTATCTATCTATCTATCTATTTATCTATCTATCTATACATACGTACATACATACATATGTATTATGTTATTATGTATATGATATAATACATGCGTGTGCGTGTGTGTGTGTGTGTGTGTGTGTGTGTGTGTGTGTGTCTGCGTGGGTCTGTGCACATGTAATTAAATATATACATACGTCTGTACCTGCACACATACACACACGCACACATATATATATACATATGTATGCATATATCTGCATATGGCCACAGACATACATATGTGCGTACATATATCCATAATTATGTATGCATGCTTATATGAGCATACGCATAACGGGGTGTTTGTATATAATTTCCAAACTTCACTTATCAAAGTCACGATGTGAGTGTATACATGCATAAGCACGTGTTTCTGCATATATACATACATATATATATATATATATAAAACATAGATTGACTGCTTACATACCTACATACAGGGACACCCACGCGCACATTGCTATACATACATACATACATACATACATACATACATACATACATACAAACAAACAATCACATATATAAACTTATACGGTAATTTGTGGTAAATCACTTATGTTTTCTTTATATGCCATATTTGGTGTCCATTCTTCCGGTTTGTTTCATTTACATACACATAAGTGACGACTACATGTTAAGGTGTTATGCATATTTTAGTGATAAAATATTTCGCTCAGATGAACTAAGAAGGCGTAACCGACGACCATGAATATCTGTCTGCAAAACTTTTCATCGTTTGTACTTCAACTTGGTGTAGCCACTTATCCATGTATTTTCTGTTGGCTTTCTTTGTATTTGTTTTCCGTTACAGTTATTACGTTTATTTATTTGTGTTTCTGATAGGAATGGAATAAACAGAGCAAGAGAAGACACGAGGGATAAAGAGTCATTGAAGAGGTGACAGGATGTGTGACGAAAGAGCTTTGACAAAGCGGTATTTCGTCTGCCGTCACGTTCTGAGTTCAAATTCCGCCAAGGCCGACTTTACCTTGCATCCTTTCGAGGTCGATAAATTAAGTACCAGTGAAACACTGGGCTTGATGTAATCGATTCACCCCCTCCCTCATAATGGCAGCCCTTGTAGCAAAATTTGAAATCATTATTATTATCAAGCCGGCGAGCTGGTAGAACCGTTAGCATGCTGGACAAAATGCTTAACGGTATTTCGCCGGTCGCTACGTTCTGAGTTCAAATTCCGCTGAGGTCGACTCTGCCTTTTATTATTTCGAAGTCGATAAATTAAGTACCAGTTGCGTACTGGGGACAATCTAATCGATCCCAGTACGCAACTGGCCCCATTCCGCCCAAATTTCGGGCATTGGGCCTAGTGTAGAAACGATTATTATTATTATTATTATTATTAGTAATAGTAGTAGTAGTAGTAGTAGTAGTAGTAGTAGTAGTGATATTAACAGCAGCGGCAACAGCAGCAACAGTTAGAAGGTACCACTTCGCTAATAGTAACCAAAAAAAAAAAAACAAAATACAAAAAAAAATAACCTTAAGCGCCGCTAATACTCACATCCATCATTCCACCCCAACATCTCACCTAATTAACACGTGACAAAATAATCTACCTTGTCAATGGTTTATATAGTCTGGACAGGCGTCAGGTTAGCTAAGTTAATGGAGATTAATTCATATTCTGTATGGTTATGCATCAATATGGAGAGAGGGAGAAGAAAAATGAAGATAAGCTGACGTCAAGATTGTAGGTAGGAGATGGACAGAGTGGGTAGGCCAGAGATGTTTTTTCAAAGCTGGGGTTGAATATGTCCGTGTACGTATGTATGTATGTATGTATACATATATAC
>NC_068995.1:48855621-48856526 GCF_001194135.2 Octopus bimaculoides | reverse complement strand
TGTGTGTGTGTGTGTGTGTGTGTGTGTGTGTGTGTGTATGTGTGTGGTGGATACTTCTGAGCTTGAATTCCATCGCCAATGAAGAAACCTTACAACTGGAATTGGAGACGCAAAGTTTCAGAAACTTTGGACTGTTTTGTGTATGTCTTTGTATTAAAATAACAATTATTGTTGTAGTTGTTGTTGCTTTAGGACTCAGATCACTCTTGATTGTCATGTGTCTTTTATCTTTTACTTGTTTCAGTCATTGGACTACGGCCAAGCTGTAGCTCCATCCTGAAGGGTTTAGTCGGACAAATTGACCCCATTACTTATATTTTAAAAGAATGGCTTTTATTCTAACGGTCTCATTTGCCGAAGAACACAACTCGCATTACATACACAACACACAATACAAACACCAATACAACAATAGACTGTAGCCAAACCACATAACAAAACAAACTCGTGCAATACTCCCGTTCCTTACCACGAAAAAAATAACAAGAACACACATTGCTGCATACACCTCAGTAACACGGGTGTGCAGCAGGTTTATGCAGTAGAAATTTGCCCGAAACGATCAGATGTCGGCTCATAATCCTTTCTGCGATAGGCCTTAAGGCCTGAAATTTGGTGAGAGGGAACTAGTCGATTATATCGACCCCATTGTTTCACTGGTGTTTAATTCGTAGACCCCGAGAGGATGAAAAACAGACAGAAAGAGAGTCTGATAAGTTTACCCTTTTATCTATCTGTCTCTCTCTCTCGCTTCTCTCTCTCTCGCTTCTCTCTCTCTCTCGCTTCTCTCTCTCTCGCTTCTCTCTCTCTCGCTTCTCTCTCTCTCGCTTCTCTCTCTCTCTCTCTCGCTTCTCTCTCTCTCGCTTCTCTCTCTCTCTCGCTTCTCTCTCTCTCTCTCTCGCTTC
>NC_068995.1:48854476-48855359 GCF_001194135.2 Octopus bimaculoides | reverse complement strand
TGTATATACACATACGCATACGCATAGGTATACATGTGCGCGCGGAAATATATATATATATATGTGTGTCTATGTACATACACAAACAGGAATACAGGTGTATACATTTAAACATAGAAACACATACACCACCACCACCACCACCGCCACCACAATCGCTACACCCACAAGCACACGTACATATGGTTATATATCATGTATAGTCATGGGTTAGAAAGTACGCACATCTCATATCCGAAAACATAAATAAATGAATAAATAAATAAGTAAATAAATAAATGAAAGACAACATCACACATCGATAACACCAAATAAGAAACGCGATTTCCTTCATGCTCTGTATAGACATACATACATACATACATACATACATACATACATACATACATACATATATGCAAATACATACATACATATACATACATAAATGCATACACAAATCTTATATATCAATGATAGCAATCAGAATTAGGTGTAATGTGCTGTTTGCGTTGTCCAATGAGATGCAAGGAACAGCGTTGAGTACAATTTATTTTCTGCGTTCAAATGATTTTTCTGTGAACATACTTTAGTCTGCACTTAATAACAGCCAAATACGTAGAAGCGTGGCGATTAATAACAGTTTGTTTAGTTTGTTGTTTAGAAGTTTAGAAGTTTGCGTGTATTTTTATTCGGAGATTGTGATTGGATACAAACAGACACGTATACACACACACACACGCACACCCACGCGTTTACATATATTCCAGTATGTATTGTATTGTATGTATGTATGTATGTATGTATGTATGTATGTATGTGTACATTTATGTGCACAGGTATACGCATACATGTACGGGTACTAATACATATATATATATATATTGCATACATATATATATCG
>NC_068995.1:48851004-48854466 GCF_001194135.2 Octopus bimaculoides | reverse complement strand
TAGGTATCTGCAGGCATCTGTATTTGAAATATCTAACGCACGGTTCCATACAATGATAATGATGAAACGCGAGAAGGAACTTTAATGTAAACTTGTGTTTATCCATATTTTTCCTATGTATGTGTGTGCGTGTATAGGTACATATAGATACACACACACAAATATATACATATATACACATATATACAGATATACACATATATACACTGTATATATAAGGCAAAAGATTCTATTCATTCCAGAGCCTCGTTTTCAATCCAGAGCCTCGTTTTCATTCCAGAGTCTCGTAGTAAAACTATAGTTTGAATTTTCTGGCATGCATACTTGACAGGAGATAGGAGACAAGTCTGGATATGTTTCGGTATTATTATAAGCTCATCTCTAAATTATAGAATATTACCTTCATATTTCGGCGCAAAATCCTTTGATAGCAATTTGTACACCTGTTGTGTAAAATAATAAATAACTCCAAATATATTCTATATAACGGAGATTGGAAATTTAACTGGAAATACGTACGAAGCGAGAAGAAAACAATATTTTCTTCTACTGTAGGTACAAGGCCCGAAGTTTTGGGGGAGGGGCCAGTCGATTAAATCGAACCCAGTACGCAAATGGTACTTAATTTATCGACTTCGAAAGGATGAGAGGCAAAGTCGACCTCGGCAGAATTTGAACTCAGAACGTAGCGACGGGTGAAATACCGCTAAGCATTTCTCCCGGCGTGCTAACGGTTCTGCCAGCTCGTCGCTGGAAGACAACAATATTATACAATCACTGACATAATTTTCATTTTAACCCTTTTGGGGTTGATAATATAGGTATCAGTTGAATAAATACTGGGATAGAGAATATCGACTTACCTCCCCAGGAAATTGCTGGTCCTGTGCCAAATTTTGAATCAAATATCCTCTATGCTTATGCACCAACATGGAGAGAAGGAGGAGAAGACGATAAAGATACATTGATATTAAGATCGTAGATAGGAGACGAGGAGGGACGGCCAGCTATAGTAGAAGGCAATTGCTGAAGGTGCCATGCATTGGGACTGAAGCCGAAACTATATTATTGCAAAGCGATGTTCTTAACCACTTGGCCACGCCAATATCTTTATCGACATATCCTATCCAACGGCCCAACGACTTTGCCAGCTCGCTACTACAACCAATTATATACGAAAAGAAAAAGACACAGCGATTTCTGGAAACTTAACATCACTGTTGGCTGTGTACAACTCCTACAATCTGTTTAATCTCTTCTTTGTACAGGTGTTTTATTCTTGCAAGGATTCCACTTGACTAATGCCTGCAGCCGGAATCATTTAGTATTTCAAAGACAACTTTCCAGTTCTCTTTCATCCATACCTAATCAAAACCATATTATCTTTATCTTGTTACTTCCTTCAAGGAAAGAAACGCCCTCACGTTTTAATTCACCTTATAGTCTCCTCCATCTTCATTGTCCGTGATCTGTCATCTGCAACACACACACAAGCTCGCACACATACACAAACGCACACACACACGCACAAGCACACACACACACACATTTGGAGAGAAGTGAATTCTCAGTCATGAAAAAATATAGAATGATTTGTTTTGGGGTTTTGAAAATGCACCTGACTTTCAAAACTTGTAGTCGTTTTTAAAACAAAAGATATTTTGACCAAAACACCCACGAGAAATACAAAAGACGTCATCAAAATTGCAACCAATCGAAATTCGATCATTTACCGTGAAAGTAGGCGTGGGTGTGTGGTAAAAGCTTGCTTCCCAACCACATGATTCCGGGTTCAGTTCCACTGTGTGGCAGCTTGGGCAAGTGTCTTCCGAGTGGATTTGGTAGACGGAAACTGAAAGAAGCTCGTCGTATATATATATTAGACAAAAAAAAAAAAAATCAAATGTATTTTGCTCAAGCTATGTCTTGGCCGAGCTGCTGCTGCGTACAATAATTGTGGACAAATGCTTTGAATGTCTTCAGCATGTATACTCAGGATACAAAGTCACGATTTTATCAAGAATATATTTGAACACTACGATTTTAGCAAGTTACAAACAGGAAACGGAAGGTGTTACAGAGAAAGAAATCAACTGAATAACTTGCAAAATTACATATAAAAAAATATGTCAACAGAACAATAAAAATATGTAAGACATTTCCTATGTTCAGATTGTTACATTGCTTTCGTTGTATAAATTCCAATTATGTGAGCTTGGTAACTTTGTTAGAAATTAGTTCCTTTCTCACTGGATTATTTTAAAGTTTTAGAAAGAAAAGAGAAGATACACGTACGAACACATAACAAACACACGCACATACACAAACGTACGTACACATAATCACCGATTGAGAGAATGGTGCTCACAGACACAGATACACACACACACACATATAATGTATACATATACATAGATACACTTATATACGTATACTTATATACATACACGTACGCACAGATACAAGCAGACATACATCATAGCTACAACTATCCATACAGACTGACCAGTAGACAAACTGATAGAGAGAGACGTCCGTATATGTGTCTAGCTGTAGTTTTCTCCTTTTATTCCTTCACTAGACATTTCAACAAACGCTGAGCGATAACAGAAATTCCTACCCTGAGGGTGTACAATCTGGTGAACGAACGAAAATTGATAATCATCTTCTAAACCTGCCTTCATAGCTCCATCTCTCCTTACTCTTCTATCCTACTTACTCTCCACTCTATACTCTCCCACCATCGCTACTTTTATCTATGCATATATATACATACACACACACACATATTTATATATGTTACATACATATATATATATACATGTATATATATGCATATATATATGTATACATGTATATATATGCATATGCATATATATATATATATATATATGTATATATATATATATATACGCACATATATATGTATATATGCGTATTTATATATGTATATATATATAGAGAGAGAGATGGATATATATAGATAGATAGATATAGATATATAGAACGATAGGGAGTAAGAGAGAGAGAGAGAGAGAGAGGGGGGGGAGAAAGAGAAAAGCAAAGAGAATGAAAGGGGTGAGTGAGACGTGTGAGGAGTAGAATTAAATTGTTATGCCGACCATCTTTGGGTTGCAGAGTGAGGTGTTATTAACAAAGATATTGTCATTTCAACTACTATAATAGAAATCAGTTAATGCGATTATGAGCAGGGGCCGAAATTAAAGACACATTAATGACGTAAGCATGGGGTCAGTTCTCTGGTTTGACCTCGCTTCCATTCTATGATACAGAGCCGAAAAGTTTACTGTCGAGTTTCCTTCCATACAATGAGGGCATGGCCGAGTGTCAGCTTCGTTTTATGTACACATGAGTGCAACTGGACAATTGCGGACACACACACCATGCACCATCCTATCTCTCCTCCTACACAGATACATACACACAAGCATCAAAGAGACC
>NC_068995.1:48842692-48846731 GCF_001194135.2 Octopus bimaculoides | reverse complement strand
CAAATCGACCCCAGGACTTATTCTTTAGAAGCCTAGTACTTATTCTATCGGTCTCTTTTGCCGAACCGCTAAGTTACGGGGACATAAACACACCAGCATCGGTTGTCAAGCGATGTTGGGGGGACAAACACAGACACACAAACACATACATACATATATATATATACATATATACGACGGGCTTCTTTCAGTTTCCGTCTACCAAATCCACTCACAAGGCTTTGGTCGGCCCGAGGCTATAGTAGAAGACACTTGCCCAAGATGCCACGCAGTGGGACTGAACCCGGGACCATGTGGTTGGTAAGCAAGCTACCTACCACACAGCCACTCCTTGAACATGTTTTTATCTTTGAATGTAAGCACGCGTATATGGTAGAATTTTTGTTAGCATTTTCCTATGTATGGTTGTGTGCGTGTATGTATACATAAATGTGTATGTAAACGTACGTCTATGTATATATGTATATCTGTTCCTGTGTGTACGTAATCAGACAGAATCACGCGCTCTTACATAGTGTTCACGCACGCACACGCAAGAGTAAAAGGAGAGAGGAGAGTGAGAAAGAGAGATTGAGAGAATGAACTCTGGAATAAAATATTATACGGATGTTAATTCTGAACACCGACAATAAAGCTAATTACACTAAGATGGCGACTATGACAATGGATATAATGATGGTGATGATGATGATAATGGCCATGATGATGATGATGTTGATGATGATAATGATGATGATGGCGATGATGATGGCGATGATGATGATGATGACGACGACGATGATGATGCTGTTTGTTGATGATGAAGATGATGACGGTGATGATGTTGATGATGATGATGATAATGTTGTTGATGACGATGACGAAGTTGATGTTGCTGCAGTTGTTGATAGTAATGATGATGATATTCATGATGGTGATGGCTCTCGTGATGATGACAATGATCATTATTATTATTATTATCATCATCATCATCAACATCATCACCATCATCATCATCATCATCATCATCACCATCATCATTATCACCACCACCACCATCATCATCATCATCATCATCTTCGTCGTCACTATTATTATTATTATTATTATTATTATTATTATTATTATTATTATTATTATTATTATTATTATTATTATCATTATTATTATTATCATTATGCCGATACTGATGATGAAAACGAACATTTAATGGGAAATGTGAACAGGGCTAATGACATTTACGAAATAGTTAACTTAACACTGCATTTAATTGCACCAGTGCTAACTAATCGAAAATCTGTGTGACGGTGGGTGTGGGTGGTTAGGTCTGGAGCGATGAAGATTAACAGAGTGTGGCCGTGCAAAAGTTTAATTAACCTGGCGAAACTAGAAGACAGCAATTCATAATACGATAAAGAAAAATTAGCTAAGCTCCTGGTGATTTCAGGGCAGTATGCAATTTCAATGGTCATTTTTAGGTATTGTATTACCAAACAACCCCACATCATTATCTTATTTGATGGTATAAAAAGATGCGCAGGCGTATTAGTAGCACGGGCGGCGTATTAGATGTACGGTCGTGTTAGACGAACCCCAATTTCAGCAAGGCATATTTAGGAAAGAAATGTGTTTTTCTTGCTTTAAAGCATATAAAATCTAAAACAGTCGTTCTCAATCGAAATCCATATGGCTGTTCGGGCTCCATATAAGGTTTTGTATTTAAAATTAATGTATTGGGTTGTCCGGAAAGTTCGTGCCGATTTATAGTAGCTTACCTTTCGACTTATTTGCCATGAAACCACCTCAATTCTGGGAAGAGGGTATTTTCAAGTTAAAGGAAAGATGGAGAAGCTACTTATGAGAAACAAGGCAGAGTTTGTGCTGGGGCGCGCGCGCACACACACGCACTCACACACACACACACACACGCACACACACACACACACACACACGCACATATATATATATGACTGAGTGAAATGGCTTAGGATCGACTGATGCCTTGTGAGTGAACTTGGGTGATGGAAACTTTGTGGAAGCCCGTCGTGTATATACATATATATGTGAGTGTGTGCGTGCGTGTGTATGTGGGTATGTGTCTTTGTTTATGTGCTTTTCCCCACCATTATCATTTGATAACAGGTATCTATTTACGTCCCCCTAAATTGTCGATTCAGCAAAAGAGACCGATAGAATAGTTACCACATTTAAAATTATATACTAGAGGTCGATTTATTTGACTTAACATTTCAAGTCGTTGCCCCAGTATGGCCGCAGTCTAATAACTGAGTAAAGTGAAAACAATATAAAAAAATTGCCTGAAAGCAATATAAGATGATTACACCTTTGATGAAAGTGCTACTCAGTCATGGAAGACCTGGGGCTAAACAACACGAATTACAATTTTCACATATTATATCAGCATTTTCATATTAAACACCGAGAAACTCTCTCCTCGGTCACTGAACCTGCTAGAAATAGCAGTCAAATATCTGTTAGTACCATCATGAAAATGGAAATAACTACTTTATGAGACAATGCCTAAAAATATGACAGCATCATCTTGATTGGAATAACTTTGATCATTGGGTCTTGCTCAGTCAAAGCTAACCTGGTGTTAAACAACAATAAAGGCTGCTTATGAGAAACAAGGCAGAGTGTGTGCTGGCTTTGAACTCGGTGCTTAAAATCACGTTTAAACCGGGTTGTCTCAAATACAATCATCTCAGCACTTTTACGTTCTTCATAAAATAATATGACAAACAAGCTAAGTCCGGAAGCACAATAATTTCTTTTTGTTTAATTATTGTTATTTTTATTATTATTTTTTTTCATTATTTTCCTAAAATTAATTAGTATGACTAATTAGAAGTAGCAATCAGACATATTAATTAGAGATAGTAATTACAAGAAAATATTACAGACCTCAATAGAGATGTCAGAGACAGAAATGTATGACGTCATTATTTAATTCTCTCTTCGTCCCCCCATCCCCCATCCCACCACACAGGTCGCCATTTTTCAGATTTCTTGACGTGACGAAATTGATTTATTTTTTAACCCTACAAGATCAAAGTAGAAAATACCAGTAACATACCAGTACATATTCGTTGGATTATAGACAGAAGTAGGTGATTATTGTAGCCTTTCGTATGGTTGTTGTTGATGTTGTTGGCACTCCATCGCTTACGACGTCGAGGGTTCCAGTTGATCCGATCAACGGAACAGCCTGCTCGTGAAATTAACGTGCAAGTGGCTGAGCACTCCATAGACACGTGTACCCTTAACGTACTTCTCGGGGATATTCAGCGTGACACAGTGTGACAAGGCTGACCCTTTGAATTACAGGCACAACAGAAACAGGAAGAAAGAGTGGGAGAAAGTTGTGGTGAAAGAGTACAGCAGGGTTCGCCACCACCCCCTGCCGGAACCTCGTGGAGCTTTAGGTGTTTTCACTCAATAAACACTCACAACGCCCGGTCTGGGAATCGAAACCGCGATCCTATGACCGCGAGTCCGCTGCTCTAACCACTGGGCCATTGCGCCTCCACCTTGGGACAGATATAGGCAGATTAAATACTAAAAAGTTAACATGCACTAACATACCGGACCTAAGTAGACCTGGGAGAAATGGCAACTAACTAGTAACTACAAACTCACCAAAGTTCTTGAACTCCCAAACTGGAGCCTCAGCACCGGAATCAGGATAATTACCCGGGATTAATATAGCATAGAACATTATAAATAAGAATCTAAGGCAGGAACAAAATAAGAGGCACGCCCGTTGTATTCGGGCGCTTGTGTTACTGATTATTCCAAAAAGCACCTGTCATCTCCGCCTGTTAATTAAAGCCATATTTACGTTTGATGATCTGATGAGGAGGTGTTATCTAGAGACACATTCTGCATGGAAAGAAAATAGTTGCGTTGGTGAGAAAATAGTTTATAGTGTGAGCAAAGAGCTGTAAATGAACGGGACATAAAAGGAATACGACAATGTATTTCTCTTTCTCTCTCTCTCTCTCTCTCTCTCTCTCTCTCTCTCTCTCTCTCTCTCTCT
>NC_068995.1:48840214-48841251 GCF_001194135.2 Octopus bimaculoides | reverse complement strand
ATACATACATACATACAGACGTACATACATACATACATGCATGCATACACACACATAGACATACATACACACATACACATACATACATACAGACATACATACATACATACATACAAACGTACATACATACATACATACATGCATACATACATACACACACACATAGACATACATACACACATACACATACATGCATGCATACATACATACATACATACATACATACAGACGTACATACATACATACATACATACATACATACATACATACATACCTACATACATACATAGACTCATATATAAAGACATACATGCATACATACATTTATGTAGGTACGTTTGGTGCGGTGGGGCTGTGGTGGGGTGGGATGGAATGTGCACGTTTGTGTCTGCCTAGCTAGACGTGTGCTGTGATAACACTGCGATGTGTTGCAGACTGAATTACAAAGCTAACATTTCATAATCTCAGTTATTCTCATTATCCAGATCTCTCAAGCTTCTTGTGTTGACGCAAAGATTTACAGATTGGCTAGAATTTCTTTGATTGGTTATTAATTATGTGTGTAGATAATGAGTGGCATATTGTTGTTCTTGTAATCATTGTTGTTGCTGTACTTGTTACAATAGCTGTGGTGATGGTGATGGTGATGATGATGGTGATGGTGGTGGTGATGGTGGTAGTGGTGGTAATAGCTCTTGCTTATAATAATATGGTGGTGGCGGTGGTGGTAGTGTTACTTGCAGTTGAAGTTGGTGGTAGTAGTGGTAGCAGTTATGTTAGTAGTAGTAGTATTGGTGTTTGTGATGATGATGATGGTGGTGGTGATGGTGGTAGTGGTGGTAATAGCTTTTGCTTATAATGGTATGGTGCTGGTGGTAGTAGTGGTGGCAGTTATGTTAGTAGTAGTATTGGTGTTTGTGATAATGATCCTTGTTGCAGTTGTTGTGGTGGTCATGGCTGCAGTTGTGGTAGTCGTGGCGGCTTGTGGTGGTGGTAGTGTGGAACTTGCGCATGGTGGGGCTTGTGACACATGTGAC
>NC_068995.1:48836246-48838746 GCF_001194135.2 Octopus bimaculoides | reverse complement strand
CCCCTGCCCCAACACACACAGACACACACACAAATGTGTACACTCTTTTACTTGATTCAGTCATTTGACCGCGTCCATGCAGGCGAACCGTCGTTAGTCGAACAATGTCAGTATCTTAGAAGTATTCTTTCATTAGGCGCAAACGCACCCACATAGTTCCGGTTTGAGTCCCGCTGCACGTGATATCATAGGCAAGTGCGTAACTGATACTTAATATATCGACCTCGAGAGGATGAAAAGCAAAGTCGACCTCGGCGGAATTTGAACTCAGAACGTAAAGAAAGATGAAATACCGCTAAGCATCTCACCCGACGTGCTAACGTTTCTTATTTCTTTATTGCCCACAAGGGGCTAAACATAGAGGGGACAAACAAGGACAGACAAAGGGATTAAGTCGATTACATCGACCCCATTACGTAACTGGTACTTATTTAATCGACCCCGAAAGGATAAAAGCAAAGTCGACCTCGGCGGAATTTGAACTCAGAACGTAACGACAAACAAAATACCGCTGAGTATTTCGCCCGGCGTGCTAACGTTTCTGCCAGCTCACCGCCTATACACACGCATATTTACATACATATACAGGTGTCTTATGTTTCGGTTTGTCCCACACCGCGCTTGACAGCCGATGCTGGTATGTTTACATTCCCGTAGCGGTTTGACAAAAGCGACTTAACAAGAAAATAAATACTAGGGTCAATTAATTCGACTCAAATTCCTCAATGCGTTGCCCCAGTATGGCCGCAGTCTGGAGACTTAAATAAATAATAGATAAAAGATAAAAAAAAGGTATTAATTACAGCCATTACATGTAGCAGAAACTGCGTAAAGCCTCTTGTAAGCAGGGAAACTAACAATACTTAAAATAAACAAAGCAATTATGAAGAACCAGCATGATGTCTGGTTGATCCATAATTGCAGAAAATACATGTTAGCTAATTAGTTAATTACTTAGTTAAATGGATTAAGTATTTCTCGGTATTACTGATATGCGTCTCAATTTCTGTGTGTCATCAATGGCACTTTTAAGGTTTCGGATTTTAAATCGAGTGTCTTCAAGTGATTGTTTTAAGTTAGTGTTTCTGTTGCTCTACCCATTCCCCTTTTGTCATGAACAAATTGTCAGGGAAGATTCAGCTTCTAAATGTTCTTTTTATACCAGCAGCGATCAACAAACCTTTGCCTGTGCTTTTGTATCGTCGATGATGTGATCGGTTATCGTGTTAATTATTGATTTCAAATTTTGGCACAACGGGAGAGAGGTTAAATCGATTGCTTCGAACTCCTCACTGTTATTTATGTTATCGATTCTCGAAACGATGAAAGGCAAAGTCGACCTCGGCGGAATTTGAAGACAGACGAAATGCCGCTAAGTGCTTTGCTCGGCGCACTGACGATTCTGCTAGCACACTGCCTTAATCTATTGAATAATTCATTTCTGATCATTGAAAAGTACATAAAGAAATCCGAGAGCACGTGGCGTCGTGGTTAGAGTGTTGTGTCCACGATCACGAAATCGTTGTTTCGATTCCCGTACAGGCTCGTGCATTGTGTTCTTGAGCGAAACACGTAAGTTCAGGTTGCAGCAGTTCACTCAGCTGTAAATGAATAACTCGGCAACGGACTGGCCTCCCGTTTCAGGTGAAAGTCCAGTTCTCAGTCACTTATGCGCCATAGGTCTGTGCACCTGGCCAGAGGGGCGACATCTTTACAAAGCTTCAATATTGCGACCATTTTTGCGTAATAAATTTCGATTGTCTCGTCGATTCAGCAGTGGCCGTGTGGTAAGAAGCT
Organism: Octopus bimaculoides; assembly: GCF_001194135.2. Classification (NCBI taxonomy): domain Eukaryota; kingdom Metazoa; phylum Mollusca; class Cephalopoda; order Octopoda; family Octopodidae; genus Octopus; species Octopus bimaculoides. Next base: position 48,836,949 of record NC_068995.1, on the reverse strand, counting down.
TGCTTCCCAACCACATGGTTCTGGGTTCAGTCCCACTGCGTGGCACCTTGGGCAAGTGTCTTTTACTATAGCTATGGGCCGACTAAAGTTTCGTGTGTGGATTTGGTAGACAGACGTATACTGGAAGAAGCCCATCGTGTATATATATATATATATATATATATATATATATATGTATGTATGTGTATGTGTGTGTGTGTGTGTGTGCGTGCGTATGTGTCTTTGTGTCTGTGTTTGTCCCACCATCATCGCTTGACAACTGACGTTGGTGTGTTTACGTTCCCGCAACTTAACGGTTCAGCCAAAAAGTACATTCCTTAAGTTTGTATCAAACCTACAGACTCATTTGTCCGTTGATTATTCCGGTTTCTACGGCGTGTAAGTGATTGGGAATACGGGACCACCATCTCAGAACGGAACATCAGTCGTCGCAGGAATAATTCCCTGTCATGATTTCGCTGAAGGAAATATGAAGTGAAATGAAGTACCTCGGTGAAGGACCTGTCCGGCTGTTAGTATAGCAGTTGAACACACGACCTTATGATTACTAGGTCAGCGACAGTAAAACAACTACATAAATCCACCTACATAAAAATACTTCATGCATAAACATGCGAATATATATATATATAATGTGTGTGTATTTGTATGTATATATGTGAGTGTATATATATATATATATATATATATATATATATATATA
>NC_068995.1:48834923-48835854 GCF_001194135.2 Octopus bimaculoides | reverse complement strand
CAGAGCGTAAAATGTCTGCGAATATGTGTATCAAAGAATACTTAGACGGTTTTATATTTTATACAAAATTGAATAACATGATATTTTATTAAATAGAATTTATAGGATTATATTAATTACTGTCAAAGTATAAAAGCTGTCACACCTATACATTCATAAACACACACACATATAAAGAAACAGAAGCGTAGACACCCGCACATAAAACTTGTGAAAGCCTTCTTTCATAACAACAAAACACCACTAAGTACAGCTTTCAAATCTAAGCAATGTTCACAACTATATATAGACTTAACACAGATTAAAATATGACGCTCGAAACGCGATAAAAAAAAAATAATCGTTAAAATTTGGAAAAACGACGAGAAAATTCTACGAAAGTCTGCAGGAGGTTATAAATGCAATAAAGCCTTCCAAAATCGTATTCGTATTTGAAAAGAAATCGGACGATATGAATAAGAACATATTATACACGACATTATGACAAAAAATAAAACTTACGAAGAATCTCACAATGACATTAGCCTAGAAGCAAAACAAGTAATAAAACTCCGGATAAACACAAAGATCAATTGCATTACCATAAAAATACATACTTCACTATTAAAGACCATATGTAGAACAACAGACCAAAATGTAAGTTAAGTAAGTGGCCGTTTAGAAAATGATAACATCTCAAATATTATTGTCCTCCCCGAAACTCATACGATCTTGTTTTTAGCTACGACAAACCAACAAACACTAGATTAAAAAATGCATCAAGAAAAGCGAGCGGCTGCAATAAGTGAGTACGACAAAGAAGTATGTGGTGGAGGTGAAATTGGTAAACAAAAGACGGGTTAATTACCCCCACACAAAGTACACCTCTCTGTGTGTCTATCTATGCATAAATATAAATATATATACATATATATATATATATATATATATA
>NC_068995.1:48833136-48833804 GCF_001194135.2 Octopus bimaculoides | reverse complement strand
TATATATACGCAGACGCATATATACGTATATGTGTATAAGATTATGTGAAACACTGCAAGTGTTTGAACACATACAATGTGTATAAATATACGTTCTTGTGTGTTTCACATTAAAGCTATTCGCGAGTAGTATTAATGTCACGAAGCTATATTATTGTATAATCCAATAAAATACTTCGCGCAGATATAAAATTGCATCACGTAAATACAATGGAGTCAACAATGGCAGTGCGTTAAAACTATCGGTGGATATCACGGTTGGTAGAGGGGAATTCAATGGAAAACTTTCTAAAGAAAAAAAAATGGATTCGATTGTGTTAATTCGGTCCTGTTTGTTTATATTGGGTACGTTACGAGGAAGCAATAAGAAGAAAAAAAAAAGCACAAAATAAAGGAAACGAAGAAAGAAGGGGATTGGTAGACGAATAGATAGATAGACAAGTAGGTAGAGAGGGAGAGAAACACAGAGAGAAAGAGAGAGAGAGAGAGACAGAGAGAGAGGGAGAGAGAGAGGGAGAGAGAGAGAGAGAAAGGGAGACGAAGATTTGGAATATATGTGGATGTATGTGTATATGTATAGACGAGAGAATGAGGACACGAAGAGTGCAAGCATCGGCACACACACACACACACACACACACACACACACACACACACATATATATATA
>NC_068995.1:48831565-48832387 GCF_001194135.2 Octopus bimaculoides | reverse complement strand
ACACACACACACACACACACAGTTAAGGATATCTATTTGCAAATAGTTCAGTTTAGAAATAATTCTTTGAATATACACAAAACCGCTCAGTATTTGCGTTTAGAGTAAATTGATTGTGTGTGATTAATCAGGCAAATTTAGATTTCATTATCCGCTCGGCTGTTACATCAACAATCGAAGTGCATGTTATGGGCGTTTATATACGTTGTCACTTATTAAAATTACGGTGGGTCAGTGGTATCATATATGTGATCGCAAATCCGATTCAAGTTTTGTGTTGCACGTAACAAATTTTTAATATTTATCATAATTTTAAAAAATATTTATCACTTAATGGTTCGGCAAAAGGGATCGATAGAATAAGTACCAGGCTTAAACAAAAAGTACTGAGGTCGATACATTTGACTATCAGTTCTTCAAGGCGGTGCCCCAACATGGCCGCAGTATAATGACTGAAATAAGAAAAAGACAACAGAAGGCAGCGAGGTTGCAGAATCATTAGCAGACTGGACAAAATGCTTAGCACAAAGCAAACTCAATAAAATTTGGGATTTTTACAGAGGGTTAGAGTGGTAACAAAAACAGGGCAGTAAGAACAAAACAGTAAAAACAAACGGTGAGGGCTGTTATGAGGGCTTTTAAGCCATTACGAGGTGAAGTGGTGAACGCTGGCGAAAGGAGTTATGACAAGAAACAGGCAAAAGTAGGTTTTATCTCTTGTAAAGCGAGAGGAAAAAAAGTACGATAGCCGATGGTCACGTGTGAGCAAAGAGAGAGTCAAGGCGGAAGAGTCAGGGAGAGAGAGGGAGAGAAAGAGAACGG
>NC_068995.1:48830300-48831308 GCF_001194135.2 Octopus bimaculoides | reverse complement strand
AACGTCAAAGACTTTCCGTATTCCCGAGCGTCATACTAATACATCCTTTTGTTATTTACACCACCTGTCCTCGTCTGTTGTTGTTTTTTCGTACATTCTCCCATATATATATATATGCTGTGTGGTAAGTAGCTTGCTTACCAACCACATAGTCCCGGGTTCAGTCCCACTGCGTGGCATCTTGGGCAAGTGTCTTCTACTATAGCCTCGGGCCGACCAAAGCCTTGTGAGTGGATTTGGTAGACAGAAACTGAAAGAAGCCTGTCGTATATATGTATATATATATGTATGTGTGTATGTGTTTGTATGTCTTGACAACCGATGCTGATGTGTTTATGTCCCCGTAACATAGCGGTTCGGCAAAATAGACCGATAGAATAAGTACTAGGCTTCCAAAGAATAAGTCCTGGGGTCGATTTGCTCGACTAAAGGCGGTGCTTCAGCATGGCCACAGTCAAAAGACTGAAACAAGTAAAAAAAAAATTAGTATATATATATATATAGATAGATAGATAGATTGATAGAAAATCAGTGTAGCAACATTATATTGTTTGATTGTTGGCGAACGAAGGCTCATGCGTAGACGCATTCATGCATACATACATACATACATTCATACAGACAGACAGACAGACAAATGTACATACATACATACAAACGCCCGTCAGTCAACTGGCGTTGAACAACAGAAAGCAATGAGGCGAGGATCGTTTGACAAAATTCTATTTTCTGCACTTAAACACTTTTTTTAATGCAACAATTTTCCTCTTACTTTGGTGATTTTTAATATCTTATACAAATGCATACACAAAAATATGCACACCTCCATACACAATCACACACACAACACATAAATATATGTTTAAATATACATATATATGTGTGTGTATATATGTGTATATAAATAAATAATATATACAGACATGAACACACACACACACACACACACACACACACACACACATATATATATTGTGAGACAAAAGTCACCAGCCACATGTCAGATAA
>NC_068995.1:48824504-48827004 GCF_001194135.2 Octopus bimaculoides | reverse complement strand
ATTTTGTCTGTCGTTACGTTCTTAGTTCGAATTCCACCGAGGTCGACTTTGCCTTTCATCCTTTCGAGGCCGATAAATTAAGTACCATTTGCGTACTGGGGTCGATCTCATCGACTGGCCCCTCCCCCAAAATTTCGGCCCTTGTGCCTAAAATAGAAAAGAATATAGTCAGTATTCTAGGGCGGTGAGCTGGCAGAATCGTTAAGCACGCCGGGCGATATACTCAGTGGTATTTCGTCTGCCGTTCGCTACTTTCTGAGTTCAAATTCCGCAGAGGTCGACTTTGCTTTTCCATAGAGGTCGACTTTGCCTTTCCGCAGAGGTCGACTTTGCCTTTCACCCCTTCAAGATCGATAAATTAAGTGCCAGTTGCGTACTGGGGTCGATATAATCGACTGGCCCCATCCCCCAAAAGTTCGGGCATTGTACCAAGAGAAGAAAAGATTCTTGCTTACGTTGTTCTTGCTACTCCTGTTACTATCGTCGTCGTTGTTGTTGTTGTTACTTTTGTTGTTAGTGTTGCTTTTGTTGTTTGTGGTGTTGTTTTGTTGGTGGCGTTGTAACCGCTAGTACGTTTGTTGTTCCTACTGAAGTTGTTGTTGGTCTATTTTCTGCTTTCACTGTTAGTGACGTCACGAAAAGCTTGGCAGTTCCATAACATTGCAAGTGTCAGGAAATTGGTGTTTCGTTTTCATGGAGTCTGGACTGTCATTATTCCTTTTTTTAATTCAATAACTGATTACTTTAATTACTTAAATATGTCCTTTTAATCCGACGGAATCTGCCATCTTCCAGTGGCAGCAGCAGCAGTACCACCACCACCACCACCACCACAACCACCACCAAAGAATGACGACTACGGCGACCACGACCACCTCCACCACGACCACGACTTCCACCAAAACCACCACCACTACCACCACCAACACCAAAACAAAACCACCACCACCACCAACAACAACATCAAAATCGCTTGCCACCGCCAACATCACTATCATCCCCACTACTACTACTACTACTACTACTACTACTACTACTACTACTAATAATAATAATAATAATAGTAATAATAATAATGATGATGATGATGATGATGATGATGATGATAATAATAATAATAATAATAATAATAATAATAATAATAATAATAATAATAATAATAATAATGATAATTCTTTCTACAATAGGCAGAAAGCCTGAAATTTGATGGAAGTAGACTAGTCGATTACACCGACCCCAGTGCATAACTGGTACTTATTCCTCGACAGGATGAGAGGCGAAGTCGACCTCGGCAGAATTTGAACTTCCAACGTAAAGACGGACGAAATAGCGGTAAACATTTTACCCGGCGTGCTTAACGATTCTGCCAGCTCACAGTCTTAATGACAATAATAATAATAATAATAATAATAATAATAATAATAATAATAATAATAATAATGATAATAATAACAACAGCAACATATAACTACCTGGGTATAATTAAAAGAGACAAGATGAATAAACACAAGATGAAAGAAACGTACAGGGAAGAGTATTCGAGGAGGACTCGGCTTTTGCTCCAATCGAAACAAAAGATGGAGAAATAGCAGCCACTGCCGGACGAGATAGAAAAGTTATGGGGCAGGAGAAAAGTAATGTCGATACCGGTGGTAATTGGAATATTAGGAGCAGTTTCCAAGGGCTTTGAAAAATATATTAAAAATAGTGGAGCTGCTGTCAGGCTTGAGGTGATCCAGAAGACAGCATTGTGGCGTGGAGAGGGGAGGCTGGTATGCATGGCAACTGCTGGTCTCCCATAAAACAACCTTGCCCGGACCTGTGCCTAGGAGGATAACTTTCTAGGTGCAATCCCATGGTCAGTCATGACCGAAGGGTGTCTCAGCATATATGTATGTATATATATATATATATATATAAGTGTATAAAGGTTGAATGTGGATTCGTACCTTAATTGGAGGTTTCCAAACAAGATTTCTAGTGTTGATTCTTCATATTTTGCTGAGAGTTTACAGGCGTAAATTTGAGAAGATATGAAAGTAGTACTTGTATATAATGTATGGTGAATTTATAGAATGAAGTTCCACAAATCCCATCAATTTTATTAAAAATTGAGGAGACAAGTTGTTAAAATTTAAAAGTTTAATTCTTGCAAACGATCGTTTCGTGCAGAGTTTATTGTTTGGAGTTATGGCTCAGTATCCCACATGGTTCCCATCTCTTTCTCACACGGATACCAATATAACTCTCCTAGATCCAATTTTTTTACTGCTGTTCCTTGTATTATGGTTTCTTTTCTTCCTGCACTGAAGAGTACGTTGATATTTATTTGATTTCATTCAATCATGAATTTATATTATTATTATATCTTTGTACGAAACGATCGTCTGCAAGAATTAAACTTCATATAAATTTTAACAAATTGTTTTCTCCATTTTTAACAGAATTCATGGGTTTTATGGAGCTTCATTCCATAAATTCATCATACATTATATATATA
>NC_068995.1:48823935-48824188 GCF_001194135.2 Octopus bimaculoides | reverse complement strand
TGCGTGTGTGTGTGTGTGTGTGTGTGTGTGTGTGTGTGTGTGTGTGTGTGAATAAATTTTATTTAGAGAATTTACTAGGTCTCTGCGTGTATGCGTGCATGAGTATGTGTATGTGAATAGCCGTGCGTCTGTGTGTGTGTGTGGAATTATCTACACATACGCAAATTCGCGAATATACATACATATGCAAACATACACACACCCATAATACATGCATTTATATATATATATATATATATATATATATATATAT
>NC_068995.1:48823192-48823925 GCF_001194135.2 Octopus bimaculoides | reverse complement strand
ATATATATATATATATATATATATATATATATATATAAATCATTTATATATATACATATATATATGTATGTTTGCATAAGTATACATAAATTAATCTTTGTTTTTTTTCTTTTGGGTGGGTATAGGTATTCATAAAGATAATCAACCATTAATGGACAGATTATTTAAGTAGTGTAACAAATTTATTACTGTTTTTCGTTTTGGAGATCAAGAAAAAGTTGACAGTGACATCGAAGGTTCGAACTAGTTGCTTTCGTCTGACGAATATAACTAACACGCAACTTCACATTTCCCTTTTAAAAGTATACTCTATGTATGTATGTATGTATCTATCTATCTATCTATCTAGCTATCTATCTAGCCCGTTGTATATATGTATATATATATATGTATGTAAATGTGGCACTCCGTCGGTTACGACGACGAGGGTTCCTGTTGATCCGATCAACGGAACAGCCTGCTCGTCAAATAAACGTGCAATTAATGGCTGAGCACTCCACAGACACGTGTACCCTTAACGTGGTTCTCGGGGAGATTCAGAAACAGAATCAGGAAGAAAGAGTGAGAGAAAGTTAGGGTGAAAGAGTGAAGCAGGGTTGCCCCCCCCCCCTACCACTGCCGGAGACTCGTGGAGCTTTAGGTGTTTTCGCTCAATAAACACTCACAACGCTTGGTTTGGAAATCGAAACCGCGAGTCTGTTGCCCTAACCACTGGGCCATTGCGTCTCCATAT
>NC_068995.1:48822211-48823091 GCF_001194135.2 Octopus bimaculoides | reverse complement strand
CGGAAACAAATCAAGGGAGTAAAAAAAAAACCCAACAAATATGAACATCAGGACGGTTAGAGAACGTCCCCCACTGCAACCCCGCCAAAAACACTTCTTTGTTCCCTCCAGATTCCATTTTTGGGAACTACTCCCTTTTCCAACCTCTCTCCGCCACCGCCACCACATCATCTTTGCATAATCTCACCTTCGTACTACCACTATCACCACCACGACCACCACCACTGACAAAGACGACGACAACGATGACGATGACGATGACACTGCCAACACAACACCACACAACGGCAACACTCAAAAAAATATTTTCTTCTTCTTCTCCTTCTTCAAGCATTTATATAATTAAAGCTGCTATAAATAGCTGACGGTATAGAATCCAAACCTGTAACGATTGCGTTGAGCAATAAAACCATATGTCACCTTTTGACAACAACTCACTAACTGATGGTACTTCCGGGACCACATTAACATTCACACACACAACTGTTAGAATGCTAGAATACAAGAATGTCAGAATAATTTTTCTACGCACCAATATTGATTATCTATAATAAATATTTGCCAACACTGAAATCTCAGGTGTCCATCGCTTTTTTTTTTTTTTCATTTATTCTATTTAATTTTATTTAATTTTGTTTTATTTATTTTTACATTTATTTAAGTCGTTTTTTTTATTTTTTATTTTGGACTTGTTTTTAATTCCTTTTATTTCTTGAAAAAAAAAAGAAATTTATCATCGCCGCCATTTTGTTTGTATTTTGCTTGTCTTTTGAAAGGAAGAAACGTCACTCTCCCCACAGCCACCATCGTTCATCCATTTTCTTCGTTCCGCTTTAAACTTTATTCATTTTCAATATACAACAACAACAACAACAACAAC
>NC_068995.1:48819386-48821531 GCF_001194135.2 Octopus bimaculoides | reverse complement strand
CACCACCACCACCACCACAAATAATAATAATAATAATAATAATAGCAACAGTAATCTATTTATCAGTGTTTATTGCTATTCTCATCGTTCTTCGCCGCAAGTTGACAACAAAAGCTACGAGCCATGTCTTCTCATACACCTGATACAAAAATGTACACAAAAAAGCTGTTATAATGGCTTGTCAAAATATTATTTGGAGCTGGCGGATCTGTAGAAACGTTGGTGCATCGTACAAAATGCTCTCCCAGACCTCTACGTTCTGAGATCAATTACCGCCCAGGTGAATTTTTCCTTTTTTCCTTTCAGAGTCCGTACAATAAAGTATTGGTCAAGTATTAGGTTTGATTAAATCCTCTCTTCGTCCACTCCCTCTCAAAATTGCTGGCCTCGAGCCAAAATTAGAAATAATTTATTAGCTTGCATAATCGTTAGAGTATCTGAAAATATGTTTGCATTAAATGTCCTAGCTTCTTACTTATTAAGTTCAAATCCAGCCGCGGTTATCTTTGCCTTTCACCCACGAAGCTCAATAAAATAAGGTAATAGACAAATACTTTGGCCGATGGTATCCATTAACTCACCTTTCTTATTATTACTGTTACTAAGATGGCGGCGAACCGGCGGGATCGTTATACGTGTGTATATGTGTGGCTGTGTGGTATCAAGCTTACTTCGCAACCCAGTGATTTTGAGTTCAGTCTCACTGCGCGGCAATTTAGGTAAGTGTCACCTTCTATAGCCTCGGACCAACCAGAGCCTTGTGAGTGGATTTGACAGACAGAAAATGAAAGTAACCCGTCGTGTGTGTGTGTGTGTGTGTGTGTGGAAAAGGTGAATAGCAATGACCTTTTTTGTGTGCACAGTTTGTGATCGACTATGCCTTTCTTTTGCCGGGCTCAAATTTCATTTGCGGACTCATGGGAAACAACGAACTTTCACCAACTATTCTGCCTATATATATGTGCATACCTTTCAATGCCGTGTATGCCATAAGGTCTGCAAAACTAACGGAGATCTGAAAAAACATTCTGAGACCCCAAAAGACCAGAACTTAACTGCAACTCTTGGTGGTCCAAATCGGATATACAATTTATGTGGGTGTCTTTTCAATACACAGTCTGGTTCAAAAAGCCACATCAGAAGCCATGAAGGTACACGAGGTGGTTAGACTCTGCATAAGGAGTAGACAACCGCCTTATATATACATACATACATACATACATACATACATACATAGAAATATATATATATATATCTCATTTGTATTATTATTGTGTTTTGCTCAAGAACACAACGCACTACCCGGTCAAGAAATTCAAATCATGAGTACAAATCTACTTTGCTGTCTATGTATGTATGTCTGTCTATCTATCTATCTGTCTATTTAATCTACCTGCATCAAAGATACACAGCTGTATATATATATATATATGTGTGTGTGTGTGTGTGTGTGTGTGTGTGTGTGTATGTATGTGTGTGTGTGTGTGTCTCAACGTAGTGAGTCTCCCATAGTTTTGGTTATCTAAAATACAGCTACAGGCAGCTCAGTTGTTGAAAACAAAATATGTTTCATTTGTAAAAACGTCGAATATAATGTAATATTTTGTTATTATTATATTTCGAGAATGAAAACAATTGAGAACAATTGTTCCTGAGATTACGTACTCGACGTTTCCAATCTTAATTATGTTATGACCTGCGCAATAAAAACAACAAATCCATAAGCGATTAAAATATATTTTCGATTGTATAAATTATAGATATGAAAGAAGAAACGCACAGAAACGTTACATATGAAACAGACTTGCCGCCATGATAGAAACCACAGCCTAGAGATATAAATATATCACGTAAACATAAAGAGATTTTGGTTTCTGTAATGTTTGTAATTAATTGTTTAAGAAATAATTAACAATAGGAGAATATGTACGGGATATATTACAATCAACTGAATATCCACAACGTCTATGTGGATATTCAGTGCATACATATATATCTATATATCTATACACACACATATATATATATATATATATATATATTCTATTATTCATATTCTCTCTGTCTGCCTGTCTATCTGTCTCTCTGTCTTTCTGTTTTTCTGTCTGTCTGTCTGTCTGTCTGTCTGTCTCTCTCCCCCCCTCT
>NC_068995.1:48817622-48818811 GCF_001194135.2 Octopus bimaculoides | reverse complement strand
AAAGGCGTTGCTCCAGCATGGTCGCAGTCAAATGACTGAAACAAGTAAAAGAGTAAAAAATAAAAGAATATATATATATATATATATATATATATATATATATCCGTTTGTTTCTTTTTCTGCGATTGGGTATGAGAGTGAGATTGGCAACATGCATTCATACACACACATACATACATACATACATACATACGTACATACATACATACATACATTTAAACACATGCATATACATATGTGTAAATATATTCATACACACAAACAGATACGCGCACATATATATATATATATATACATATATACATTTATATACACACATACATACACACGCACAAATACACACACAGAGATACACAAACACACACATATATTTATACGTAAATATATGTATGTTTGACTAGTGTATATCATTATTTATTCATCTACGTACGTACTTAGGTCTGCATAATACTAATTATAAACTGATGTGTGTGTATTCGCGTGTGTTTATGTGTGTGTTTGTGTGTGTGTGTGTGTGTGTGTGTGTGTGTGTGTGTGTGTGTGTGTGTGTGTGTGTGTGTGTTTGTGTGTATGCATATTATTGAGAATATCACTACATTTATAGCTTCATATATATATATATATATATATATATATATATATATTTCTATCCATATCAAATTTTATATGTATACATACATGCATGCATATGTATGTACATTTGTATGCATGTATATGTATGTATGAGTGTGTGTGTGTATATATGTATATGTATGCTTCTACGCTTATAATTGAATTATCAAAAGGACATATTTTACCTAGCAGCTTTTTAATTCGGAATAATTTTAGAATTTAAAGAAATTGAAAACCTCATCACTTAACTAATTGGATTAAAGTATTACGCTGTCAAATTGAAATAAAACGAAAAATACTTAGACAATAAATACATTTAATACTACAACTGTTGCTGCTTGTAGAGGTTACTACTACTACTACTACTACTACTACTACTACTACTACTACTACTACTACTACTACTACTTGGAATTGTAATTTAGAGTAATTCATTGCTGTTAGAGTTATTATCATTATTCCCATTCAGCAGAGCGTGTTAGCGGAATCTTTAGGTTGTCGGTAATTATCTTGGTGGTAATTTTTTTTTCTGACTCGGTACGTTCTGGTTTCAAGTGTCACCGAGGTCCACGTTGTT
>NC_068995.1:48813119-48813704 GCF_001194135.2 Octopus bimaculoides | reverse complement strand
CTTTCTATCGTCTGTCTGGATGTTTTGCGTTCTTGTCCCGTTTATATATATATATACACACACACATATGCATACACACACACACACACACACACACACACACACACACGCGAAAACACTCACATACACACTATGTTGAAGAAGTGATTTTTCAAAGTGGATTTCTTAATTAAAATCGTGACACAAGTTTCATCATCTGCAATGAAACGAAGATAAACGTGAATTTTTTCAGTTGTAATATATTTGCTATCTGCAATTTATGTGGTATGAGAACTCGGTGAAGTATGGTAGGAATTCAAACATCTTACAAATGAACCAAAGTTTTATCTACTTTAAGATATTTGTGCCTCCACTTGTTGATTCTCTTTATCAACATACACCCACAATACACACCACATACAATTGCTCATACACACAGACATACATACATACATATATACTCACACACATTTACGCACACATATTCATGCATACGCGCAAACACACACACACATATGTATATATATATATATATATATATATACATGCACATACACACACATACATATGTATGTACTATCTATGTATCTCTGTGTATGTATATAT
>NC_068995.1:48810032-48812889 GCF_001194135.2 Octopus bimaculoides | reverse complement strand
TATATATATATATATATATATATATTTTATAATCTGTATTTGATCTTCTCTACCAGTCGCCATCTTATCACTTGCATTTAATCTCTCTCTGGTTTCTACCTCTCATTTTTCTTCTTTCTTTCCCTTCTCTTCTTGTGTGTGCGTAGACCCGATCGGGTGTTGTTATGTTGGGACGAAGTTTGTTTGCTTAAACAATCGACCTTATCTCGGAGGGCTATAATTAATATTCAACACAATAATCGTTGACCTTAGAGTATTATTAATGATTAATAGCCACCTAGGTAGATTTAGCCTCTCGTCATTGCTACCTCTAAGTTAATAACATAAACAACACTACAATCAAGAAAGACAATTGTATATATGTATATGTATGTGATCTTTAACATATTGCGAAGTGAGCTACTTGTATTTTTCTTCGTATATTGTCCAAAAGGAAAAGAAGAAAAAGAGGGTTGATCACATCTTGCTGGGGTTTCTTATTTATCTGTGGTATCCTTGATTCTATTATTATTATTATTATTATTATTATTATTATTATTATTATTATTATTATTATTATTATTATTATTTTTATTATTATTATTATTATTCTAACACAATTTTGAGCGGCGAGGTGGCAGAAACGTTAGCACGCCGGGCGAAATGCTTAGCGGTATTTCGTCTGCCGTTACGTTCTGAGTTCAAATTCCACCGAGGTCGACTTTGCCTTTCATCCTTTCGGGGTCGATAAATTAAGTAGCCGTTGCGTACTGGGGTCGATCTAATCGACTGGCACTCGACCCTCCCCAAAAATTTCGAGCCTTGTGCCTAGAGTAGAAAAGAATATTACTTTCTAATTTAGGCATAAGGCTAGCAGTTTAGGGGAAGAGGATCAACCGAATGTGTCGAACCTAGTATTAGACTGGTTCTTTATTTTACCAGCTTCGGGAGGATGGAGACAAAGTTGAGCTCAGAAATATTTGCATGCAGAACGCAAAGAATTGAGAAAATATGGCAAGGAATTTTGAGCGATGTTCTAACGATTCTGTCAATCCAGCACCCGAAAAATGCTATCTTTTATCCCGAACTTGTGGCTATTTCAGTCATCGGATTGAAATAGCAGCCAAATTTGTCTTAAATCTTTATGGAATGAAGTGGATACAGTGAATAGAGTAGTCTTGGATACACTATAGGTGAAAAAATATAGGACTGCGAGAGATTATCACGAAAAAACAGCTTTAATCATGAGTTTAATCACGCAGGGCTGACTTGGCTGATCAGCATTTTCATCAATCACAACAACAATAACAAAGCCGAAAACCAGTAACTGCCAGTCAAATATATTAGGGGTGATTTAATCTAGAGTGCCATCTTCCTCTGAAAATGTGGGGCCTTTTGCAAATATTATAAACCAGTTGTACCTAAAAGGGATTAAATTTGGCGAAAGCCAATTAAAATGTTCGCTTTCCTGGGATTAAAGTAAAAAAAAAAAAAAAAAATGTTGCGGGTTGTATGTCTTCAGAAAGGTGAGGTTACTGGCTGGGTATTACATAAGATATAACTGGCTACAGTATGGATTATAAGTATAAATGTAAGTATGCAAAAGGAATGTTTCTAATCCCGTCTAATTTGGCCAATTGTTGATTCCTCTGGCGTAGATTTTTCACGTTTCGGAGCAAAGAAACACTTATTGTCATTTTTAACCACTTCACAGTTGTTGTTGTTTGTTCCTTCTCGATCCATGCCTGGCTCATACGGTCCCGTTTCCTGGTTTCATTGGCGTATAGGTTCCCCACCTGAACGGGACGCCGGTCCGTCACAGATGAGCTGCTAGATGCAGGAGGAATGAGTTAGAGGAAGTAGTGGCGAAAGAGTCAGCAAAGGTCGCTATTACCTTCCGCCGGAACCGCGTGGAGCTTTAGGTGTTTCGCTCATAAACACACACATCTGCGGAAACCGATCATTAATGTTCAGTTAACTTTCAATCTTAATTTCCGACAGTAAGTCTATACCTGAATGACGAACAGAGGACAACTCTTTGATTAAGCCGAGAAACAGACAAAATTGAGGGACCACCGACTAACTTTCGGCACTTTTCGTTATTTATGAAGATGTTTTTGATCGAAGTGTGGCTTGTAGTAAGCTGTTTTGCTAATTCTCGTGAAGTTCGCTGTAAATTTTTCTCAAATGTAATTGCCACTCTGCTATTTTTGTTTCCAGTATAATCGCATAGAGATTCCCTCCGTCATTCAGGGAACACCTAACACCAAAGGCGTTGGTATACACTCTTAATAGGTTGTTTAATAACTCACACCACCTCATACCACACCCAAACATGCCGCTACATCACCCATACCACGCCACAGTTATATTATGTCCGCATCCGTATCAAAACAAAACAGGTTCCTTTCCATTGGTTTTACATGCGTATTTACTGTGGCTTGCTGGCACTTCGTCTCTCATTAACACACATATTTTACACAGATACATAGATACATACATACATATATATATGTGTGTGTGTGTGTGTGTAAGACTATTTGTGTGTGTGTGAGTGTGTGTGTTTGTGTGTGTATGCATTATACAGCGGGGTTTACAGATAAATGCCTCACATTGCATAACTACATCGTTGTACAATTAAAGACTTCCATATTGCTTTCATTTTCAATATGGATGTTTGTAATTGCTGCTCTACCGTTGTCGTCATTAATGTTGTTATTATTATTATTATTATTATTATTATTATTATTATTATTATTATTATTATTATTATTATTATTATCATTAATGTTGTTTAAGTTGTTGATGTTGTTGTTGTTGTTGTTGTTATAGTTTAGAATTCGTTTGTTCGGCTGTTATAGTATTCGAATGTTTCATT
>NC_068995.1:48808782-48809451 GCF_001194135.2 Octopus bimaculoides | reverse complement strand
TTTATTTCTCTTTCTTTTAATGGTGGTTTGACTCCTGCAGCTCGTCACCAAAACATCAAGCCGTTCCAATGGAACATGAATGTTACCAAGTGGGAAACAACACGTATCCAACAGCCTTTAAACTGTAATCCATGTCAGGGGTTGTCTCATATAACCCAACAAGCAACTTCTACATGCAAAGGGGAAACCATTTTGACGTCATTATATCTTTTTGTTCTTTGCTGTTGTTGTTTTTCATGTCAGTCATAGATTTATTTTTATTTATGTAGTTCTTTTTTCTTTTTCCTGATCAACACTCATAACCGACTGAGTTCTCCAATGAACCTGCAAAATAAATAAACGAATAAAAGAGAAAGAAAACAACAACAACAACAACAACAACAGCAACAACAGCAATGACTGCGACACCTCCAACGTAAACGGTAGCAACAACATCAACGACAAACACATCAGAAATAAATACATGCAAGAGATGAAAGAGCATTGGTGTTCACTGAAGCGAATCTAATTGTTTCAATCTGCTCTATGCTCCCCTGCAGATCCATTCCCAAGCACCCCCCCCTCTCGCCCCCTATCTCTCTCTCTCTCCTTTTTTTTTCTGTTAATATATATTTTTTTTTTCTGCGGGGATATGTATTTATTAGTCTTCATTTTTGATTTGTGCTAATA
>NC_068995.1:48805172-48808491 GCF_001194135.2 Octopus bimaculoides | reverse complement strand
TGTATATATATATATGTATATATATATATATATATATGTATATATATATATATGTATATATATATATATATATATATACATATATATATATATATACATATATACACATATACATATATGTGGATATATACACATACACATATATATACACACATATATATATACAAATATATATATATGCATATGTATATATACACATACACAGATATATATATATATATATATATATGCATATATACACAAATATGTACATATGTGTGTGTGTCCGTGAGTGTTCACGCGTGTACGTTTGTGTTTGGGTGTGCTTGCTTGTGCGTGCACGCGTGTGTTTGTGCGTGCGTGTATGTGTGTGTGTGTGTGTGTGTGTGTGTGTCTCACTATCAAGAGGAAATGCTTACTAAACACGGTTAGGACTTTAAATTCCGGTAGCTACGGGTTGAGTTTCATTTCGGAAGAAAATAAAGGCAAGAAAAGAAAGAAAAAAAAACCCAAAACCAACCGTTGACTATGAACACGATTACGCCGGTCAGTTTTAGCTGTTGTTGTGTAGGATCCCTGGATGCAGCTGTCAGTGTCAGCGTGAGGCCAAGTTAATTGTTTGTGATTCGATAACAACAGCCTAAGCTATCTGAGTTTGCTAGCGATATAGAGCCAGGAAAATGGCGGAAGCAGCAGCAACAGGAAAAACCACTAACAAAAACAACAGATATATAAAACGAGAGGAGGAAATATCTAGTGAAACCGGTAGTATGGCACTTTTACAGTAAGGCGTTTGAGTAATTGCTAACGATTCAGCTTATTAGAGATTTAATGAGTGGGCAAATGAGAGATAAGGGACCTAGTATGCCTCCACGCTGACTCCCTTACAATATAAAACAGATTGGAGTCTCATTGATTATTGTATGGGGCCGGTTGTATATTACATTTACATATGTTAGCAATAACGTACTCACCTATGTGGGGATATATGCATGTATTTAACAATGTGTGTATCCACATCCATACATACACACAGACACACACACACACACACACACACGAACACCACACGCACACACACAAATAAGCATATAGTTGCAAAATATAGTACTCGAATACGAAAGGTAGAGCAATATACTATTTCAGAATGGTATATGTGTGTGTGTGTAATTATATTGTTATCATCCTAGGAATACGGATTATGATCATAAGAAATTCGTAATCCCATATGCATACATACATGTATATGTGTGTATGTGTGTGTATTTGTGTGTGTGTCAACATCTAGCTTGCTCTCACTATATCTGTACACGTGCTTCTTGCATGCGTAGCGAGCTTAGTACCTGCGGCCTACGGTACCATGATATTCGTTGCGACGAGCTATCAGAATCGTTAGCACGCCGAGCAAAACGTTCAGCGGCATCTCATCAGAATTTTATGTTCTTGGTTGAAATACCACCAAAGTCGACTTTTCCTCTTATCCTTTCGGGGGGGGGGGGTCATTAAAATAAACACTAGTTGATCACTGGAGTCGATGTAATTGACTTAAACCCACCGCTCGGACTTGGTTCTTGTGCCAAAAATCATTATTTATAACAACACCTCATCTCTGAGACTCTACGGGAATATAATGCATATACAGTGAACAAGTGATCATTTCATAGGTGAGCGACAAAGTAATTCAACGCAGAACGGAAAATACCAATTACTATTACTAGAAAAAAATTAGCGTGGCAAAACAGGCGTTGTACTTGAATTGTTATACTAAACAAAACGTTTAGTGATACGTCGTCCAGCTCTTTACGTCCCGAGTTCAACCAATACCGAGGTCAGCTTTGCCATTTATACTTTCGGAGTCGATAAAATAAGTACTCCTTGTCTTACCTTCCCCTCCCCCTTTAAACTGCTGGCTTTGTGTCAAAATACAAAGGAATTTTTAGCCGAGGTTAGTCCTCATTCAGCTGACCAACGAAACAAGACAATGCAAGTTTTGACGATATCAACTTCTACGTACACTTTTTCTAGATCCACTCTACCAAATGTATCTTTTCATTATTAAAATAGCACACTGTGTGATTTAAAGAAGGTTGTGGTGCTAGTTCTAACAAGGCGAACGACTACGTACAACGTGGCACATTCCAAGATTTGCATCCCTCGACGAGCCACATTATCTAGAAACACATGATGACAATATATGTATTTATCTATTTAACTATAATGCACTGATTTTCTGGAATGTCTATTTTCCTCCTAATTGTATATTCTTGTTTCTTTATAGTTACCGCACATGTTTTTTTTTTATCTATTTGTTTTATTTATGTATTTATTTTGTACTTCTTTTTCAAAGTTTACCACAAAGAACCAGAAGTTGTTATTGTCGTTATGAAAAACCTCCATGTTGATAGGTAACACCTGAACCGTTGATTAAATTGCATCTTTTTCTATAATTTCCCTTTTGTCTTCTGCTCCTGCTTCCCCTTCTCTCTCTCTTTCTCTCTGAGTGTCATTTTTGTTTGTTTGTCTTGTGTGTTAAAGTGTTTATATGTATGCGAACGTAGTGTTCATATGTATGCATATATATGTACATATATACATAGATGTGTATCTCTGCACGTGTGTGTGTAAGCGAATGTTTTTGAATAAGAGTGTGAAAGCGTTTAAAGGCTTGTGGGTTTGTAGGTTTGTGTGTATATGTATCTGAAAAGGTGTTTCAATACATGTACAAATGTGTGTATGCGTAGCTGAGAGAGAGAGAGAGAGAGAGAGAGAGAGAGAGAGAGAGAGAGAGAGAGAGAGAGAGAGAGAGAAAGAGAGAGTTTGCATGTGAGTTTTAGGAGTGCGTTTGAAAAGTGTGCACATACATACACACACATATACACACACACACATATATATATATATAAATATATATATTTGTTTTAGTGTGAATAAATGTTTGTGTAAATGTGTGTTTGTGCGCACGAGAGAGTGAGAGAATGTGTGAATGTATGTGTACATGAGCATGATTATAAGTATTTGTGCATGTGTGAGTGTGTTTAAGTGTGTATGCATAGGTTTAAATATAACAATATGCTTATGTGAATATGTGACTGTGTTTGTGTACGTAAGATTCATCGTTTCAGTCACATAAGTAGAAGTCAAGAAGAACGGTGCGAAAAGAAACAGAAAAAAAACAAACCATAAACGAATACAAAATACGATATATATATATATATATATATATATATACACATACATACTTTCATACACACATACGCATATATAGTTATATATGTATAGTAATATGCATAGACACGCACACACACACACACACACACACACACACACACACACACACACA
>NC_068995.1:48800403-48801199 GCF_001194135.2 Octopus bimaculoides | reverse complement strand
TATATATAGATGCAAAAACGCACACACACACATACACACACACACACACATACACACAACACACACACACGCACACACACACACACACGAAAACACATACCCGCATTCATACATGAAGGTTTGGCTGCTGCTGTCATCATTGTGTAATTATTCCACTAATGCTAAACAACATGTCAACTACGCAACTAATCAGTGACGAGTGAGACTTCCCCAACTTCTCTCTGTCTCTTCTACATCTCTCTCTCCCCCCCTCTCTCTCCCTCTCTCTGTCTCTCTCAATACATGTGTGGGTATGATTGTATGCATGTGACACTTATACTTATCCGTGTGCTTGCACGTATTACGTATGTGAGTGTGTGTGTGTGTATTTGTGTATAAATACGTGTATGCGTGCGCCTGGAAGTTCGTTGCATGACAGATGAATCGCTATGTCAATATACAAAGAACTGCCACATACAATAGAAATGTACAATACCTCACGTAACGTCCACACAGCGGTTTGTATGTATGTATATATATATAAATATATGTATAAATGCATATGTATCTGTAAGCACATATACACACACAAACATTAAAAGAATTAAAGAATAAAAAATACATATATATACACACATATATATGGAACTATATGTGTATATGTGCACATGTATATACGTATAAGTGTACATACAGAGATATACGCACACATATATATGCATATATGATATATATATGTATATATATATGTTATATATATATATGTATTAATGTATATACTGAGAGAGAGGGAGAGAGAGAGAGAGAGAGAGAGAGG
>NC_068995.1:48799924-48800393 GCF_001194135.2 Octopus bimaculoides | reverse complement strand
AGAGAGAGAGAGAGAGAGAGAGAGAGAGAGAGAGGGAGAGGGAGAGAGAAAAGAGTGGTAGATTGGTAAGCAGATAAATAGACAGATACACAGACAGACAGACAGATAGATAGATAGATAGATAGATAGAGAGAGAGACAGGCATATGCACTTGGACATCAGAACGTTGTCTGAACGCAAATATGAGCTCCTAACTCGAACCCGGTATCATGATACGCGTGAGGAGCACGAGTTTACATTAATAAAAATATATAATACATACAAAAACAAATGGGATACGTAAAAAAAGTAAAAGAACCAAAAGCGCCATATTTGACAGAGTAAGCAAGGAGATTGCTGTTGACCTCTGACATCAATTGGGGAGCGGGGGGGGGGTTCGTGAGTCAGGGACAGAAACGGTGGATGAGGTTTCAATCACTAAGTGCACTCTAAACTACAAGTGTATGTGTGTGTGTGTGTGTGTGTGTGT
>NC_068995.1:48799197-48799755 GCF_001194135.2 Octopus bimaculoides | reverse complement strand
CTATTATTATTATTATTATCATTATTATTATTATTATTATTATTATTATTATTATTATTATTATTATTATTATTATTATTATTATTATTATTATTATATTTACTATTTCTGGAGTTGTTTTTGATATGTTAAGCGTGAGTCACTCTGTCCAAATTTAACTGTTTGCGGCTGTATTTCGGGCGGTTTTGTCTGTCTATACTTCTATGTCTGTCAGTCTATATGTCTGTCTGCCATTCTCTGTTTATCTTTCATCTCCCTCTCTCTGTCTGTCTGTCTGTCTGTCTGTCTGTCTGTCTATCTCTCTCTCTCTTTCTCCCTCTCTCCGTATCATACTTGTTAATTCTCCCTCTTTTTCTCCCCCTCTCCTCCCAAATGTCCAATGTACATTAATACATTCGTTTACTCCAGTTATTTCTTGTTACGCACTATATCATACATGTGTATATAAACATTCATACATGCATATACATGCATGCATACAGTTCATACATACATTAATACATATATATATATATATACACACACATATATATATATATATATATATATATATATATA
>NC_068995.1:48797271-48798234 GCF_001194135.2 Octopus bimaculoides | reverse complement strand
TTGTGAGTAGATTTGGTAGACGGAAACTGAAAGAAGCCCGTCGTATATATGTATATATATATATATGTATGTGTGCGTATATGTTTGTGTGTCTGTGTTTGTTCCCCCAACATCGCTTGACAACCGATGCTGGTGTGTTTACGTCCCCGTAACTTAGCGGTTCGGCAAAAAGAGACCGATGGAATAATGTACTAGGCTTACAAAGAATAAGTACTGGGATCGATTTCCTCGACTAAAGGCAGTGCTCCAGCATGGCCGCAGTCAAATGACTGAAACAAGTAAAAGAGTAAAGAATAAAAGGGTTTAGACGCCGTGCGAAATACAGAATATCGCCAAAAATTCTTCTGGGCCGTACCCCAACATAACCGCAGTCTTGTGACAGAGAAACATTTCGTGGCTCTTTCTATGAGATCGAACAACTGTCTTTGGTATTATTCAATCTGATAGGAAGTTCTATCTCCATGTGGTTTTAGACATTCTGCTCTTTTTACAAGAAAAATAAATCAACAAATTTCTTGATGTAACAAAATGTGTAGAGACGTTTACACAAACCATAAAGAGCTATTTTCTCAAGATCAGTTCTTAGTTTTTCTCTCTGTAACATTCGCCTCGCATGTTTTATACTTAAGTGTATTACACGCGCACACACACACACACACACACACACACATACACAAACACACATATACAGACAAAACATGAATGCAAACATATATGTCTGTATAGACACAGAACACACACATACATGCACCCCTCCCACACATATATACATATATATGTAAATATATATGTATATGCATACATATATATATTTATATTCATATATATTTGTGTGTATATATATACTTATATTTTATGCACACTTAAGTACATGCATACACAGAGGAAATATGCACACACATATATGCATGTACAGACACATACAATACACACTCACACACACACACACACACACACACACAC
>NC_068995.1:48793918-48796523 GCF_001194135.2 Octopus bimaculoides | reverse complement strand
GTGGCGGTGGTGGTGATATTTGTGGTAGTTACATTGATATTGGTAGTGCAAGTGGGGATTGTTGTAGTGGTGGTTGTGGTGGGAGTGGTGGTGGCGCTTGTAGGGATGTTTGTGGTAGTTACATTGGTATTGGTAGTGGTGGTGGTGGTATTGTGGTATTGGTGGCGGTGGTACTGGTGGTGGTGGTGATAATGGTGGTGGTAATAATGGTGGTGGTGGTGGTGGGATATATGTGGTGTTATTGGTGGTGGTGGTAGTGGTGGTGATGGTGATGATATTGGTGGTGGTGGTGGTAGTGTTAATGATGGTGGTCATGGTGACAGTGGTATTGGTGGTGGTATGAGTGGTAGTTCTTTTAGTGATGGTTTTCCTAATTGTACTGTTGCTGCTGCTGATGATGATGATGTTGGTGGTGGTTATATGGGTGGTGGTGTTGATAGTGGTGGCTTTTGTGGTCGTTGTTTTGGTGGTAGAAATGGTGGTGGTAGTGGTGGTGTTGACTGTAGCGGTGGTAGTGCGATTGGTAGGTTGGTACAAGCAATAATGATGTTGGTAGTAGTTGCGTGTGTGGTGGTAGTTTTAGTAGTTGTGCAAATGGTATCGCTAGTGGTAAAAGACGTGGTTGTAGTGTAGTATTGGTGATTGTTGTGGTGGATGCGGTGGTAGTTCTAGTACTAGTGGTGGTGGCGGTGGTAGTAGTATAGTGCTGGTGGTAGTGGTGAATAGAATGGTGATACTGATAGTAGTAGTGTTGGACATGACTGTAGCAGTGGTACTGGTGGTAGTGTTATTAGTGGTGGTGGTGGTGGTGTAGTGGTGGTCTTAGAGGTGGTGATTGTAACGGGGATATTTGTGATGGTAATGTTGGCGTTTGTTGGCGATGGTGTTAATGGCGGTGCGAGAAATGAAATATTTAGCTGCGATATATTTGTCGGATTGGCCATCAAATGGATTGGTCCCTTTGGGTATTTCAGAAAGAACACATAACATAACATAACATGAAAAATATAAAGACAAAAGCAATAACCTAGGAACAAAATGAGATAGAGGGAGCGAGGAAGAGTGAGGGAGACAGAGAGAGAAATATACGAGAGAGAGGGAAAGGGAAAGAGATAGAGAGAAGAAAGGAGGATTAGAGATTGAAAAGAAGTTGCGAGAATCCCTGCGTGTTCTGCGATAGATCGAGCGTCTGATGAGAGATTTAATGTTTTAGAAATGGTGTGTTGAAGCAAACTGAACGTGGTTTAGATTTAAGCCAGTGTTCTAACGTGGCGCCCGGTATGAGATTGAGGAAAGGGAAGGTTTTTGATATGAAGAGATGTCTGCAATGAGCTTCAGTTGACACCAACATTGTGACATATTGTTGGATGGAAACGAGGCTTAGTCCACGTCATAATCTGACATATTTGTTGGGTGGAAACGAGGCTCGCTTGGCGGCCATGTCTGAGACGTTTGTCAGGTGGATTGGACAAAGGTGTTGCGAAGTCCATTCAAAGCTGAATGTGGACTTAGATATATTCATGATGGTGGTGATGTCGTTGTGACAGTGTTGGTGGTAGCGGTGGCGGCAGCGGCAGCGGCAGTGATGGTGGTGGTTATGATTATGATGTAATGGTTGTTGTATTGTGGTAGTAGCCATGTAATGTCGTTGTAGATGTAGTGGTGGTGGTTGAGATGGTGAGGGTGGTGGTAGTTGTGGTGGTGATGGGGATGATGGGGGTTGAGGCTCCAGTGGTGGCGGCGTTGGTGGTGGTTGTGCTAATGTTAGCGTTGTTGTAGAGTTATAGTAGCCATGACAATGTAGTAGATGTAATACTAGTAACGGTGGTGGTGGTAACGGTGGTTGTGGTGATGGTGGTTGTGGTGATGGTGGTTGTGGTTGTGGCTGTGGTGATGGTTGTAGTGGTGGTAATAGTTATGGCGATGGTTGTGATGGTGCTTGTGGTTGTGGTGGTGGTGGTGGTATGGTTGTGGTGGTAGTGGTGGTGGTGATGGTGGTTGGGACAGTAGTAGTGGTGGTGGATGTTTGTGGTTGGGATTGTGGTGGTGGCGTTCGGACTACCGGAAAATAGAAGATGCTTACGGAAGTAACAACCGAATTGGCAGTGACTTGTTTCCAGCGGTTTAAAACAAGACACTGGTAAAGTTTTGATGTCCGTTATAAATCAGTTTTACAAACATATTTTGGTACACACAGACACACACGCGCTCGCGCGCTGTGGTGGGAGGTCAAATGAAGTTGTATTCAAAAACGTAGAGGAGAAATTCTTCAATCATGAAAAGGATCATCGCTTGGAGAGAATAAACAAATGCCTAGTGGCAACCGAGACCAATTAGAAATAAGAAGAGGATAAGACTCCGAACTTGATATACCGTTCAAGAAAAGCCATCCAGATTCTTTGCAGTGTAGATGTGTGTGTATGTGTGTATGTGTGTGTGTATATGCATGTATAAATGTATATCTATCTATCTATCTATCTATCTATCTATCTATCTATCTATCTATCTATCTATCTATTTATCTATCTATCTGTCTGTCTATCTATCTATCTATCTATCTATCTATCTATCACTTACATATGTATATCTCTGTTTGAGTGTATAT
>NC_068995.1:48792048-48793592 GCF_001194135.2 Octopus bimaculoides | reverse complement strand
ATATTATATTATGTTATATTATATTATACACATGTAGAGCTTGAAACACGTGTACCGCGGAATCCTTTGTAGTTTTGTTGTTACTTTTTTCTTTTGGATTTACAATTTATATATATATATATATATATATAGATAGATAGATAGATAGATAGATACATTTCTTTTATTAGCCACACAGGGCTCAACGAAGATGGGACAAATACAATGTAGAGCTTTTCTTTTTGGGAGGGGGAAGGAAAAAAAGAAAAGATAGATAGATAGATAGATATGCTATATTCATTGGAGAACGTAGGAGAGTACAGTACAAAGCTGGTCGACTTCAGATTTCACCGTGTGCCATCTACTACAGCCTCTGGCCGACCAAAGTCTCGCAGATGCAAACTGAAAGAAATATCTGTGTGTGTGTCTTTGTCTCAGTGTTTGTCTCCCACCACCGTTTGACGACCGGTGTTGGCTTGTTTACAGCTCGGTAACTTAGTGGTTCGGCAAATGAGACCAATAGAATAAGTACCAGTACTGCGGTCGATTCATGCGAGTAAAGAAATGAAATCCTTCAAAATGGTGCCCCAGCATGGCCGCAGTCTAAATAACAGAAACAAGTAAAAGATAAAAAAAAACAATCATGCTTTCTTTCTTTCTTTTTTTTGTGTCTTATTTAGTTTTGTTTTGTTCTATTCAATACTTCTTTTTTTTATGTCTTCAAGCTTTATTGAGATGTTAATAATCTCCGAGGAATATTTTATTTATCTAAATCCACTTCACCAAAAAAAAAAAAAAGAAAAAAAACTAATACTATCGAGAAGAAAGATAAAGAAAGGAAAAAAAAAAACCCAAACCCAAATAAGCATCTGCGATCCCATTAGAAGACGTAATCCTTATCTTGAAGATAGGCATAAATCTAATACCGAGATCGCCTGCACGTCCAGGTTAAGTCAAACGATATTTTAGTACTTTCGTATTTCTGGTTTAAGAATGGACTTTCGAATACATTGTATAGAATTCCTTTCGCTTCCATTCTTGAACTTTTGCCATGGTTAGCTTCGGATGAATACACACATAATCTTGCGACTATGTATTATCAGATTATTGTCAAGTAGAAGAAATCCTTCTTTTATTTCTTCAGAACTGTTTCGGCTTTATGAGGTTTTCTTTATTGCTGATGCTGGTGTTGTATTTGTTGTTGTTTTTATTATTATTATCATCATCATCGTCATTGTTGTTGTTGTTATTGTTGTTGTTGTTATTGTTTTTGTTGTTATTGTTGTTGTTTCAGTTGTTGTCGTTGTCAGTAAAATGTTTGGCAGTATTTGTTCCGGCTCCTTAGTTCCTGAGTTCAAGTTTCGCCAAGGTCAAGTTTTGCCTTTCAATATTCCTGGTCGATGAAATAAAGTAACAATAGTACTATTGTATCTTTCTAACCGAAACCTCTTAAAATGTCAGGCCTTTGCACTAGATCATCATCATCATCATCATCATCATCATCATCATCATCATCATCACCATCACCACCACCACCACCACCACCACCAAATGCTTAACGGTAT
>NC_068995.1:48786807-48787903 GCF_001194135.2 Octopus bimaculoides | reverse complement strand
ACACACACACACACACACACACACACACACACACACACACACACACACATATATATATATATATATATAAATGTGTGTGCATGCTTGTGTGTCTGTGTTTGTTCCCCACCATCGCTTGACAACTGATGTTGGTGTGTTTACGTCCCCGTCACTTAGCGGTTCGGCAAAAGTGACCGATAGAATAAGTACTAGGCTTACAAAGAATGTTCTGGGGTCGATTTGTTCAAACAAAGGCGGTGCTCCAGCATGGCCGCAGTCAAATGACTGAGAAAACAAGGAAAATAGAACACATACATGCATCCACATAGGTGCAGCTTAATTTGGACATGATAATATATAGTAACAACAAAGGAAGTATTAATACCTAGATGTAATATTTATTTCAGCTTAAACGCAGATGTTCTGTTAGAACAGACTATACTGCGGTATTTGTCTCGAGAGAAACTCTACCATAGGATTTTGATGCAGAATGCACGCCTGTTTGTTTATATCGCCAGCGGGGAGATAACTCCCAACCAAATCGAGCGCCAAAACCGCCAGATCATGCGATTTCGATCGTCCTTGATTTCCTCGGTGATGGATGCTCGACCGCTAGAGATAGCAGCTACTCATCTATACGCTAGCGATGTATAGAAAACCTGTGGCAGAACGGCACTGGTGTTGCGATTAGCCAGTTAGATTGTTAAAATATATATGTATTAGCGACAGAGGCAGTATTAATACCGAGATAAAACAGAAAATAATGTTTTATTGAACCTTGCCAATCATCAGATATTTATGATTATTTAGGTTGTAAGTATTTATAAATATTTATAAGTATTTATAAGCCGTTTAGTAATTATTATTTAGCAATTCATCGAAAAACATTTAGAGCTGACAGGACAGGATACTATTAGCATACATGAATATTAGTTTTTCTGTTACGGTCAATCGCTCGCCATTCAACAGATTCCTGTTACTTGAAATCGTAATAAGACCATTCCCAATTAGCTTTAAAGGATCATTCGATAAGTTTTTTTTTTTAATAATGCTTATAAATCATAGTAACTTTTTCAATACACACGACTGCCTGATGATCGGGGTAATGAAACTCAGC
>NC_068995.1:48783668-48785886 GCF_001194135.2 Octopus bimaculoides | reverse complement strand
AGAGAGAGCTAACAAGAGAGGTTGATGGATAAATACATAAATACAAGCACAAATTGATGCATGCATATATATATATATATATATATATATATATATACATACACATAATTATATAAAATATGGATGTATCTGTATGCGTTTCGACGAGTATTTCAACGGTGGACATGAGGAAATGTATGTCATTATATTTCGTTTAGATATTCTGTTTATTAATTTATCTATATTTCGGCTTATTCTACTAATATTCACATCGTATATACATACACGCAGACAAACAAGGTTTTTGTTTATCTATATCTGTGTCTATATCTATCTATCTATCTATCTATTTATCTATCTATCTATCTATCTATCTATCTATCTATCTATCTATCTATCTATCTATCTATCTATCTATCTATCTATCTAGTTATCTGCCTATGTATGTATGTATGTATGTATGTATGTATATATATATATATATATATATATATACGCACACACACATATATATGCATACATACACAAGTCTGTATATATCTAAATGCATATATTTATGTATATATATGTCAATGTATATGTATTTATATGTATATATATATATAAGTACGTATATGTGGTAATGTGTGTGTATATATATATATATATATATATATATATCTATGCATATACATATATACACATTTACATATATATATGTATATATATATATATGTGTGTGAGTGGTGTGTGTGTATGTGTGTGCGTGTATTTGTGTTTGTATATATATATGTATCGTATATAAATATATATTTGCACTTTGGCAACTAATTACACAGAAACTATATTGGATTGTGTACCATTTAGCAATGCTGTTTCCACGCTATTAACAGAGTCATCGTTATAGATCTTCTTTTACTCCCAGATTCTATCATTGCCTTCATTGCCGTTCACTCCCACCAAGACATCATTTCTCTCTCGCGCTCGCCATCTCTCCCTCTCTTTCTCTCGTTGTCTTTGTGTCTCCTCTTCCTTCCACTCCTTCCTTTCTATATCTATCTAAACATAATATTTTTTTTATGCTTCTTAATCATTTACACATTCTCTGACTGTTTGTTGTGAAGCAATTTATATGTTGGCTGTCAACTCATTTGTGTGTATATATATATATATATATATATATATATATTTTTATCGTTCTCTTGTTGTTCAATCAAATAACACTAGTAATTTCACACACACACACACAATGCGCATTCCCACACACGTGCACATACACAAAGTCACATATATACATACACACTTGTATACCTATATGCATAGTATATATATCTAATATACACATATATAAATATAATATATATGAGTGTGTGTGTGTGTGTATATGTATGTATGATACAAATATAAATATAATATGCATATAAATGTAACTGTTTTATTTATAATACTGAAGCGTACATACATGTCTTTGTGTGCCTATATATATATATATATATATATATATATATATATATATACAGACAGACAGACAGACGCACACATATATATGTATTTATATAGACGTAAGTGGGAGAATTTGTGTGTATATATATAAGTGCCTATATATAGCAATAGGTGACGAGAATAATTTGATACACACACATATGTATATATATATAAATACATATATACATATACATACATACATACATATATACATATATATATATATATATGTATGTATATATATATATGTATATATGTATATATACGTGCACCCCCAACATACGCCAACAGCCAACATACGTATAAACACATAATACAATTGAAAATCGTACTGTAAGCAAAATTAACAACAACAACAACAACAACAACAATTATCATATCAATAATAACAATAAAAATAATAGGGACAATACCAACAACAACTGCAATGAAATCGTCAGCTACAACAACAATAGCAGCAATAAGAAGAGTAATGATAAATGCAATTAAGGAAAAAAACTAAAAAGAAAAAAAGCGAAATAGAAAAATAAAGCAAAGAGATTAGAACCATATTGTTCGCAAAAGCAAACATTCATGTTTCTCCCTTGCACGTATGTACACATACACTTACATACAAACATATAATTTTACAGACTTTTGCGGCCGTAAGTACACACACCCACACACACAAATATTCATACACACACAACCCTCTATGAGTTAATATTTTCACACACATATATATGTATGTATGTGTATATATATATATATATATATATATATACACACACACACA
>NC_068995.1:48781880-48783073 GCF_001194135.2 Octopus bimaculoides | reverse complement strand
ATATATATATATATATATATATATATACACATATATATATATATATGTATATGTATGTACACCAATAAGAACTCGCATACATGCATTTCTCACCCACCTCACATACACACATAAACGTACCCCCCACTCACTACACCCACACACACTCCTCGTTTAAACGTACTCATAAATCATTAGCTACAAAGTTATACACATCACAAACACTCCACTCATACATATATATATATATAAATGCATATACCTTCTCTCTAACACACACACATATACACAGGTATACATGCATGCATACATATACAAATTATTAACCACATTTAAGGCTACATATCTATATAAACTTCTTACACAGACACACACGTCTAATTCACACATCACATCGGCAACGCATACATACACCACGTAAACACACATAAAAATACATACACACACACACACATACACATGCACACGTAGAAAAACACACATACACACTCGCATATCTAATGCAACATCTATATAGACTAGTAACACAGGCGTCTAATTCACGCACTTCATCAACAACACACACACAAACACACAAACACACACAAACACACACACACACACAAACACACACACACATACACACACACACATACACACACACACATACACAAACACACTCACTCGTTCTCTCTCATTCTTTCCCACACACCCTACCCTCAACACCTATACACACAATGGCCTCATTTACACATAAGCTATGTTTTACCTCCTTCTCAATTATATTTCATAACTCTTTTATGTTTCGGAAATATTTTAACATTTTTACATCAATTATTGCCTATTTTCCTATCAGCTTCTCTACCAACCTCATTCTATGCACCTCTATGCCTAGTTTTACTCTTCTCTTCCCGAATCCTTTTGCTATACTCTTCTGTATATACTCAGTTCTTTTTTTTTGTTATGTGTCGCTTGTCTTCACTTTGAAGTTGATAATATTGGTATTGTCAATAATTATATATTTACATATATGTTTCTCTTTGTAACTCCTCCTCTCTCTCTCCCGGTCTCTGTATAAATATGTGCATATTGTTTATGTGTGTGTTTGTGTGTGTGTGTGTGTGTGTGTGTGTGTGTGTGTGTGTGTGTGTGTGTACGTGAACGGTTGTTTGAGATTGTGTGTATATGTGACTGTTCATGTGTGTACATTTGTGAGTATGTAATGATACATATAT
>NC_068995.1:48777961-48781819 GCF_001194135.2 Octopus bimaculoides | reverse complement strand
CTATATTTGTATATATGTCTTTGCAGAAGTAATTGCATAAATATACACGTGTGTTTGTGTTTGTATACACATATTTATATACATGCATATAATATACATATATATTTTGTAATATACATATATATATATATATATATATATATATATATATATTGCGTATATATCTGTATTTTTGTACAAATCTATGTACCTAGCAAGATCTCTCTTTTTCTCTCTCTCTCTCTCTCTCCCTCTCTCTCTCTCCCTCTCTCTCTCTCTCCCTCTCTCTCGCTCTCTTTCGCTCTGTGTTGACAAAGACACACGCACAAACAGAGACATATATATATATACATATCAATATATGCATATATGTGTGTATATATATAAAGTGTATGTATATGTTTACACACCCACACCCACACACACATACACATATATATCTGCAGATACGTATGCATATATATAATCACGCATAGAACAAATACATTTCCAAACAAGAAATTTAACCAAATTTAACTGTGATATTAAGAATTCTACGAAATCAGCATAAAACTTTAATATTCTTTGATAAAACAAAACATATTATGAAACAGAAAATTTTATCAATAACGGAATTTTAAACAACAATTCTAGTCATAATTGTTAAAAGACTACTATGAACACTTGCAAAATAAAATATTAAAACCAGAAGATATCGATCATAAACATTTTACTTAGGGCTCAGGAGTCTGAGAAGAGATTATATATCTCATTTCAAGAACGTAAGTAAGAATTTAACTCCCACCTCAAACGCTGATTGGTTATTCCCAAGTAAAGCAAGATTAAATTAATTTGCAAAAGTTCTTAAGCAGTATTAGAAAGTAGATATTCCTTCCCGCTTTACGTCTTGTGTTCAAATTCTGCCCAGGTGGAATTTGCCCTTCTGAAATTGTTGTCGATAAAATACAGTTAGTATTGAGTGCTGAAATCGATGTGATTGCCTAAGCTTTTCCCCCAAATTTGCTGGTTACGTGCCAAAATTGGCAACCGGTATTTCAAATGACCGAAAACGGTGAGCTGTTAGAATTATAAGCGCCCCAGACAAAATGCTTATCACCATTTCTTCCGGCTCTAAGATTAAGTGTTGTGGTTGTGTGGTAACAACTTTGCTTCGCTATCACATGGTTCCGGTTTCAGTCCCACTGCGTGACACTTTCGGTAAATATTTGCTACTAAAGCCTCCACCACACCCTCGACCAAACCCCAGTGAGAGAATACCAAGGGCAACTACTCCCTCCAGTTCCTGCCACCTCGGCTCACAGGTCTATGATTAGAGCTTGCGCCATTCACCTGTGTCATTTTAGTCGCTTTCATCCAACTGGGAATAAATTTGCTCGGAGTGTCCAACTGACACTTGTTTCATCGACCTCAAAAGGATGAAAGGTAAAGTCAAACTCGGCGGAATTTGAACGCAGAACACACAGACGGACGAAATGCTGCTGAGCATTTCCTTCGGCGCGCTGACTATTCTTTTCTGTTATAGGCACAAGGCTTGAAATTTGTGGGAGGGAGATAGTCGATTACATCGGCCCCAGTACTTAATTTATCGACCCCCGAAAGGATGAAAGGTAAAGTCGAACTCGGCTCGAATTTGATCTCAGAACGTAACGACGGGTGAAATACCGCTAAGCATTTCGTCCAGCGTGCTAACGATTCTGCCAGCTCGCCGCATTCAGTAAAGTCGTAATCAACAGGATTTGAAGGAACTTAAAACATAAAGAACCGGAAAAAATGCTGCGAAGCATTTTTTCGTTTTGTTCGGCGCAATAATGATTTTCCTACGAGGAAAAATATTCACTGATTAAAACCCGAAGCTTGCAATAAAGAACCTGTCCAGCTTTTCACCAAAGAATCGGAAGAAGTTCTTTCCTCAAACAAATAACTACTTAAATGATGCGCCATTTTTCTCACCTTGTATACATATTTTTAAATCATTAAGACTATTGTAGCCAATTACATTTCCAACCAGCTATTAATTTGATAACTACATGCTAACACTCTCGCATAGAATATGAGCGATTTTTTTAATAATTTTCATATCTAAGATAGAAAATATTTTCAGTATCTAAATAATATTCCTTAACAACGAAAGCACTGCAGTGAAAAAAAAAAAAAGATAAATAACACAATGACTCATTAATTATGGTAACTTCATAGTTTAATAATGCCCTATTTTATAAACTAAGCATTTGTGACTAATAAACTCTGAACTTAGAATCAAATATAGTTAATACATCATTTTCATACATTAATTACATTAAATAATTTTAGATTAAAGTAAATTCTCACTGTTAATTATTTATACCATTTTCGAATTCGTAACATAATTTTGTATCAAAGCATTAATTTATTATTAAGTTTCATTAAGATATAATTACAAATGGTTAATTTTATAACAGGGCGTTTTCCAACCTATTCTAATTAAATTAGGTTAAAAGTTTGTATAACCATCACCAGTTCCCCAGTCTATTTAAACACCTATTTTATCTTTTCTACTTAATTCTAATACGCTTAAAATTTAACCAATAATAATACCACTTAAACATGGCTGTTCCGCAGGAACCGATGTTACTGCTATTTTTAACCCCAGGAGGACGGCTCCTCTCTTATAGAAATTATCTAACTAGCTAAAAAGTACTTTTTTATCCAATGAATTCACTTACACACGCTTCCGCTAAATGAAGTATTACATTACATAAGAACGCAGCTTTTACGTATAACAAAATTGCTTTTATTGACGACGTATAGGCGTAGGAGTGGCTGTGTGGTAAGTTGCTTGCTTACCAACCACATGGTTCCGGGTTCAGTCCCACTCCGTGGCACATTGGGCAAGTGTCTTCTACTATAGACTCGGGCCGACCAAAGCCTTGTGAGTGGATTTGGTAGACGGAAACTTAACTCAGAACGTTAAGACGGACGAAATGCCACCAATCATTTTGCCCAGCGTGCTTAACCATTTTACAAGAGCGCCGCCTTACGTGAATGTAATATCGTGACTCACCCATCTCTAAAAAATATCATGTTATGCAAATTTTGTATGATACACACGAGGTCGTGGTTTCGATACCTAGAACAGGTGATGTGTTGTGTTCTTGGTACATATAGGTAGACTCATCAAAGGAAGTACCTCATCCAATGAGAGATGAATATCAAATTTCTCTCTCTATCTGTGTGTGTATCTATCTATCTATCTATCTATCTGGCTAGCTACCTAGCTAGCTACCTAGCTAGCTACCTAGCTAGCTATAATTATATAATATATATATGTGTGTGTATGTGTATTTATGTGTGTGTGTGTGTGTGTGTCATTATGTTTGTGTTGTGTTTATTCCTCCCCACCAATCAGCTTGACAACGTGTGGATTAGATTATATATCACTGTAACCAAGCGATTCGGCAAAAGAGCCCGATATAATAACTACCAGATTTAATGAAAAACAAATAAATTCTTTTGACTACATTCTTCAAGGCGGTGCCCCAGTATGGCCACAGTCCAATGAGTAAAAAAAAGTACAAGGTATAAAAAAATGTATACTTGGGGTTTTTTTAAAATGGTTGTTCATAATTAAATGCTTCAAAAAAAAAAAAAAATTAAATGTCACGAAGCGTACTTGTAAGTTACTTTTAAACGGAAGCGCAGAAGTTTCTTTTAATGACTAAATCAAAAGTTGGGTGTTACTGGCTCTTATTACAACTGGGGTAGCTTGATTAAGTCATCACTGAAAAAAGATATTTCATGCCAATGAGTAAAAGAACAAAAAAAAAAAAAAAACCCTGCAATTTGAGTAAGAAGAAAAATTGTTACTTATATATTTTTTCCTTTTTTTTTTTCCTTTTTATT
>NC_068995.1:48773899-48775932 GCF_001194135.2 Octopus bimaculoides | reverse complement strand
TATATATATATATATATATATATATATATATATATATATATATATATGTATGTATGTATATATATATATAGTGATGTGTCGATATACGAGTTAATTTGTTCTGGGAGTCCGAACGTGAAACAGGTTAACCACATAAATGACATCAACGAATACGCTCTGAAGCATTTTGCCCATTCTAAACGTTGCTGTTGTTGTTGGTCTGTCACATGGATCCCAAAACAATTTGATTCTCCACGACGATAGCGCACCCTACCACTGAGCTCTCCTCGCTCGTGAGTTTCTTGTCAAAAACAACATGGTAACCCTTCCTCACTCGCCCTATTCACCAGAATTAGCACCTGTGGACTTCTATCTCTTCTCCCAACATGAAAATGCAGCTCAAAGTTCGTCGATTTAACACCGTTGTCGAGGTCCAGAGTGAATCTGGGAAGGTTCTCGACTCACTTACGGAAAACGACTTCCAGGCTGGATTCCAGAAGTGGCAGGAACGCTGAGATCGGTGTAATGCTGCGCAAGGTGACTATTTCGATGGAGATTATGCTAAAACAGGTAAATAAGTTTTTTTTTTATTAAACATAACTATATCTACCTTCATATATAGCTAGCTAGCTAGATAGAGAGAGAAGTAAAGAGAGACAAAAAGACGGAGAGATTACATAGATGTGTCACTAATATATCTCTAGCCATCATGTTGCTACCTTTCTCTTTTCACCCGAATATAAATACGTAATCGCTCTTCATACACATACTGATATACAGAGACACAAATACACAACACACACCACATGTATTTATGCTGCCTTCTTGAATGGCGGAGAGGCGGAGTGGTTCCTGTCTCAATGTGTGTCTTTAATTCTGCCATAGCAGGGGAAAAAGCATTTCACACAGGGCTCAAGGATATATGTGGAGTGATCTCATTCGGGCTAAGTCCTGTTTCTCTTTAAAATCAAAATAATTTATTTTCAATGTAGTTGTAGTTTTAATTTTTATCTGATTTTCTGTTTTCATCTACTTCCCACATAATCCATGATGATTCACTGACGCTTCACCATCACGTCTTTCCAATGGCCTTCCCATCGACCTTATAGTATTAAATTTATTTCCATTGTTATAAATATTTTCTGTCATCATTCTATGTTGTCATTGTCGTGCTGTTTTGTTTTTGTTTGCCGTGAGCTGACGTCTGTAACAGACTTCTAGAAAAGTATTATTATATTCACCACATAGAAGTGAGGAGAAATTAGGTGTCCTTTCGATTTGTCTCATTTTGTCAACAACAGATATCAGAAAGTTTGAGTGCCTACTTCATTTCCCTGGGGTAGGAAATGTATTACGCTTTTGGACATTTTTTAACATTCTTATATTTAATATTCTTGTATGTTTGCGGAAAAAAATGAAAGAGGCAAAACAAAATGTAGTAAAATATAAGAATTCAAAATGATTCAAAATGGCCCACTGTGTGTAAAAAGAAAACAGGTTAACCACATAAATGGCAGCAACGAATACGCTCTGAAACATTTTACACATTCTAAACAAAAAGATAGACGTAAATCGTCGAAACTGATTGGGCAGATACAGTTGTAAGTATATTTATAATTAAATAAAGAAATAAGAAGAATGTGTTGACAGTGGAAACTGGAACAAAATCATCACTAGTTTTGTTAGCGTTGTGGGATATATTCGGGGCAAAAAACATGACATTCTTCCTCGAAAGACCAAACTTCCATCGAAGGCGGTGGGATAGTAGCGTAAAGCAATTTCTTAAAAACAAAGATAGAATAGAAACAAAAGGCAAAAATACTCAACATTTTAGTATGACCTTGAAACGGCGAACTTAACGATAAACGTGGAAATAAGTACTCAATCAACTTGGGAAAAAGTGAGTACCTGGTTGGTAACAAGGATTTAGTAGTGCGTACAGACTGAAAAAGAAACGGAGAGAAAATACCTAATTTACACTTTGACTCATGTATACATACACAAATGTTTAACACACACACACACACACACACACACACACACACACACACACA
>NC_068995.1:48772513-48773187 GCF_001194135.2 Octopus bimaculoides | reverse complement strand
AGAAGAAGAAGAAGAAGAAGAAGAAGAAGAAGAAGAAGAAGAAGAAGAAGAAGAAGAAGAAGAAGAAGAAGAAGAAGAAGAAGAAGAAGAAGAATCACTGTTTTCTTGATGATTTTACTGCTCGTCTTTACAGCTAATTTTCTCTTTAAATATTCTGTCAGTTCTCGTTCGCCAGCCACCAAATTGGTCAGACGATGCTAATATTTTATGTATTTCAAGAAACCAGAAGCACTGAGAACCAGAGAGCTGTTTACACTCCAGACAAAATAAATAAATTCGTAAATAAATAAATAAGTAAATGAACAAATAAATAAATGAGTAAAAGTAACAGAATAATGGTGTTTGGCATTATTGCTAACGCAAACAAGTTTGCCCTTCACATAGACCGTAATTTATTGGTGGCTGTGTAAACAGCAGATTCATGTATTAAAGCCGTTATATACGCAAACATCTATTCACCTCTGCATACAGTTAATTGATTGTTTGCTTGTGTGAGTTTTACGAATCCATTCATCCATCCATCTATCTATCTATCTATCTATCTATCTATCTATCTATCTATCTATCTATCTATCTATCTATCTATCTATCTATCTATCTACCTATCTTTCTACACCACTTGTCTTCGTCTATTATTTTTTTTTTGTAAATTCTCCCTAATATATATATATATA
>NC_068995.1:48771131-48772186 GCF_001194135.2 Octopus bimaculoides | reverse complement strand
ACACACACACACACACACACACACACACACACACACACATATATATATATATATATATATATATATAAATGGGTGTATGTGAATATGTATGTATAAGTAGTGTATGAGGTTGCGTATACACTATTAATTAATTATTGGCTAACATCTAAACCAATGAATGCTGTCAACCACTAAATTTCTAATGAAATAAGCACTACAAACTGACAACTTGATCCAATTAAATATAAATCTCTTATAACATTTAGCATAAATTTTAGGGACCATAGAGACATCAAACTTCAATTAATCCAATACCAGACAATGGAAGGATTCCAAAGTATTAGGATTACACGTTGGGATATTATCGATATGTTCTTGGTGCATTCAAAAAGAACGATGTGGCGAGAAATTATAGGCATAATCGTGTGTATATATTCAGATAAGTTAGTGCGTATGTTGTTACGTCAGCAAGTACGTAGCTCGTATGCTAACTAGATTGCTAGATGGTTGGCAACGAGGTAAAAAGGCATAAGAAGTAGAGGTAATGCTGAAAAATGTTTAGAGATACTGGTTCAAATGTTGGTATAAGGCCAGGAAGCTCGAGGGAGAAGGTAAGTCGAATACATTGATCCCAGTGCTCAACTGATACGTATTTTATCCATCCGAAAGGATAAATGCGAAATGGGCCTCCATGGCATAAGAATGCAAAGACGCGCGAAATGCCGCAAAACATGTTGCTCGGCGTGCTAACGATTCCGCCAGATCGCCGCCTTAAATTGTTTAGAGATACAGAAGATAAATATTAACACATATTTATGTGTTAATCTTGACTTTCCTGCTGATGGCAGCTGGCCTTGCAAAATAATATTTTATTTTGCTAAAAATAGCTTGAAACCATGGTTCAGGAAATAGTTGGTAAATATTCTTATTTTTCATTCCCTTTCAAAATTATCCCTAATTGTGGTTTGGAGTTTGACTGCTCCTTCTAGCGGGTTAGATATCCTATTATGGACACCTCTCTTATGTGTTTAAATGTACACTGTATGTATACACACACACACACACACACACACACA
>NC_068995.1:48769178-48770468 GCF_001194135.2 Octopus bimaculoides | reverse complement strand
ATATATATATATATATATATATATATATATAAACATATATATATACACACACACATACAAACATACACATGCATACATATGGATACATATAAATTACGGATACGTAAAAACAGCAACATCAATTGGCAAGCGATGGCGGGAGTACCATACAGACAGGCAGACAGACAACAGACAGACACATACACCCACACACACGCATACAAATATACACATATATACGACAGACTTCTTTCAGTTTTCGAGCACGAAATCCACTTACCCAAGGTACCATGATGTAGGATTGAACAACAGAACCATGTTTTTGAGAAGCAGGGTTCTTATCACACAGCCATGCCTGGCTGTTGATATTTCATTGGACATGATACGGATTTGGTTGGTTGTTACTCTTCATTTGTACCGACCAGATAAAGAGGGCGAAACTCTGTAAGACTTAACTATCTTTGTCAGGAGGAAACACGGGCGAGGGAAACCCGTAAATTATGCAATAAACTCCAAAGCCCTTAAACTGGGATGTCGACATTTTTAAATATCTCATATATCTATATATCCAGCAATATGATGATATATCATGCGTTCTCTTTGATATAACCATACTGAATGAGAAGAATACATTTTTGACATGTATTCTTATCGAAGATTCATCTCAGGTGGTATCAAGATACGCCAACCATTCAGCCAAACTCTTCACTATTACTCTCCTAATATATCGGTTTCTTTCTCCTCCTTCCTCTCTTTCTCTTTCTCTCTCTCTTCCTGCTTTCGCTATTATATCACTTATACATAATCGCAATTTGTCTTACTCATTCTCTCCGTTAAAAGCTCTCTGAAACACCTCCCCTGTCTATATCTCTGCATATCTTTGTGTAGCTGTTCCTATCTTTCTTTCTCCCCCACTATTTCTCTCCCTCTCTCTCCCTCTCCCTATATATATATATATATATATATATATATATATATATATATATATATATATATATATATATATATATATATATATATATATATGCATAAACACATGTATGTATGTGTATACAATTATTTTTAGATAAGTAAATATGTACGTATATGTATGCATGCATGTATATATATTTGTGCGTGTGTGTGTACAACGCACGCACACATATACATACATACATACATACATGCATACATACATATATACATGTGTTTCTTTCTCATCTTCCTTTCTTCCTTTTTTCTTTCTCTCTCTCCCTTCCCCCTCTCTCTATCTCTGGCTGTCTACTTCTCTCTGTCTCTTTCTTGGTCTCAATATATATATATATATATATA
>NC_068995.1:48768351-48768973 GCF_001194135.2 Octopus bimaculoides | reverse complement strand
TGTATATATATATATGTATATGTATATATATATATATATGTATGCATAATTCTCTTTATTTTGCCTCCTCATTCTTTTCTTCTTTCATCCGCCATCAACGTGAGATATCATTCTTAAGTTCTTCCATTTGCTTAAAAATAAAAAAAATAAAAAAATAAAAACTAAAACAAAAGACAAAACAAACGAAGACCTTCAATAATAAAACTCATATAAAATATTCTTCTCCTAGTATTTTGGGATGTTCTACCTTAGAACCGGTTAGCCTGCATAATCGTAGCTATAAATTCTGACAGGAATTGTGTCAAGCAAATAGAAACGGTTCACAAATATTCTTCGTCTATATTTTTTTATTTCATTTATTCCATGACATTTGTCCTTATATTTTTAGTGTTTTACTTATTTTTTAATCATTTTTGTTAGCAATGTCGGTGGCCGCGTGTGTTTGCGTATGCGTTAAAGTGTGCGTGTGCGTGCGCGCGCGCATGTATGTGTGTGCATATCAACTTATCTAACTATGCATCGCATTCTATATGCTTGTATGTGTGCACGACTGTCTATTTGTCAGTCTATCTATCTATCGGTATATATATATATATATATATATATATATATATATATATAT
>NC_068995.1:48767125-48767794 GCF_001194135.2 Octopus bimaculoides | reverse complement strand
TATCTCTATATATATATATATATATATATATATATATATATGCATGTACAAATACACACACATGCATATATATATATACATGTAACTATGTATGCACGTACATATATATACACACATAAATGCGTACCTACATACATTTATACTTTTCTCTATTTCCGTATTTTCTCTCAAAATTTACATTTTCTTTTTGTTTGTGTTTTTTTTCTAAATGGAGAATAGATTTTGGAAAAAAGAAAGCAACAATGCAATCCACTTTTTTTCCTTCTTCTTTTCTCCTTACTTGTCTCCTTCTTCCTCTCTCTCTCTCTCTCTCTTGGATTTTCTCTCTTTCTCTCATTCGTTTTCCTTCTCTTTCTCCCTTTCTATTTCCCTTCTTTCTTAAAGAAATGGGGCAAATCTATCAATGAAATATTAGAAAGAAATGAAAAAAATGACATTACAATGAAAATAGAATTCTCTCGCCATTTTCATGTTGGCTGTTGTTCTTAAAACAGCATCAGATTCTAAAAATACATGTAAATATTTCATCTATTTCATTTGTTTTTCCTTTCTTTTTTTCTGTTTTTTTTTTTCGTGAAGAATAAAAAAAAATATAAAATAAAAAAAATACACAAGATGATCAGAAATGAAAGGAAGAAATATTGAAAAAGAGAATGAGAGAGATTGTTA
>NC_068995.1:48761644-48766279 GCF_001194135.2 Octopus bimaculoides | reverse complement strand
TATATATATATATATATATATATATATTAATGTATATATACATATGTGTGCATATATTTATATCGTTGTTTATATATATGTGTATGTGTGTGTGTGTGTGTGTGCGCGTCTTATTATGTATATTCATGCATGTACTGTATATTTATATGTATAAGTGTATATGTGTGTGTGTTGTATGTGTTTATATGTGCGTACTACTTATATTTATTGTATTATGTGGGCCTCTGTGTGTGTGTGTGTGTGTGTCTATATATACTTATGTGTGTAGACTGGACATTTAAGAATACCAAACACATATGTGTACAAATACATACAACATTATACAGACATGGATAAACATACATAGAGATACGCACGTACATTTGTATATAGACAGCTAGATGAATAGAACTGTATGGATAAATAAACAGAAAGACAAATATATGAAAAGATAAACACAAAGAATGAATACAAGTTAATAGAAAACAGGTAGAGAAAAAGAGAGGGAAAAAAGAAATAGAAAGAAAGGAAGAAAGGCAAAGAGACTACAAAACGAGTAAGAGAAAGAGTAAAGACGAAGAGAGGGAGAGAGAGAGAGAGAGAGAGAGAGAGAGAGAGAGAGAGAGAGAGAGAGAGAGAGAGAGAGAGAGAGAGAGAGAGAGATGAGGAATTAAATTGAGGTAGAAAGAAAAATGTAAAATAAATATAAAAGTATTTAGAAATGAATGAACGAGCAAATGCGAGAGAAAGTGAGAAGAAAAAAATAAAAGCAAAATACTGAAAGAGATATATAAGATATGCGGAGAGTGAAACAGAAAGAGAGAGAGTGTGTGTGAAGGAGAGAGAGAGAGAGAGTGATTGTGAGAGAAAGTGATAGAGTGAATAGCAAGGAAAAATAGTTATAAATAAATGATAAGAATTTATATTGAATTAATAACGAATCTGAAGTGAAATAAAAGCTTGGTGCAGTAAAAACGTCGACTTTTCTGTTTTTACGTTTTTTCTTTATATTGTTTTTCTTTACGTGAATTTACTTTATTCCATCTTTATTTTCTGATAATCGATAAAAAGGTGGGTAAGGTCACAATTAATCACTTCGTAAGTAAATTTAGGACATGTCTATGGCATCACACCAACTAACCTTCGATCGATTAGGTCAGCATAATTAAAATAAATTCTTAAATTTTGTACACCATTTCACTGAATCCTTGCTATGTTTGTAACCTTAAAACTTAGCGATGCTGCGGCAACAAATATGGCGGCTAAGATATGTCAATGATAAAGTGGTGACGGTATAAACAACAAGAATATCATAGTGTTTTTTTCTCTCTCTCACTCTCGCGCTCTCTTAAATGATTACCTTATTTTTGTAACATGATTGTATGTTTATTTGTTCGTATATAATTTTGTTGATTTGGTTTCTTGCAGCACCTAAACATCAGAAATTAAAAACCATTTATCATATGAAATTAATTAATTACATTTCGACTATGCAGAAGTATAAAAATGTTATTGATGTTAGATTTACGTTTAAAGTTTTGCCAACAGATTCTCAAGAGGAAATTGCTTGAATCGACATCAGCCTTACTTTCTTATTCTTATGTTATCTATTTGTTGTTGTTGTTGTTGTTGTTGTTGTTGTTGTTGTTCTTCTTCTTCTTCTTCTTCTTCTTCTTCTTCTTCTTCTTCTTCTTCTTCTTCTTCTTCTTCTTCTTCTTCTTCTTCTTCTTCTTCTTCTTCTTCTTCTTCTATCTCTCTCACCACCTCTCACTGTCTTTTCTCTCTCACTCTCTCTCGCTCGCTCTCTTCTTCATCTCTCTCTCTCACTCGCTCTGTTTGTGGTTTCATCCATCTACTTCAAGAAGGTAACAATACAAATCGGCCAAAAGCAAACGTATACTATATGTGATTACCAGAAAATAAAGGTGATGACAATATCAATAAAAAAGTAAAATGCAAGTAAATAAAATAACAGGTAATTTCAATCTATTATGAGAAGACAACATGGCACACAAACGAAGGATCACGATGTCTATTTTGAGAAGAAAAAAAACTGGCATCATTAAATAGTGACTGCTTCAAGAATAACAAACGTGTTTTTGGTAAGGCATTTTTCCAGCTCCACCTGAGTCTATACTCGAATATATTTCAAGCTCTAAAGAGTACATTCAGTATGTTAATGAAATATGGCTGAAAATCAAGGAGGAAGAAACAATAATCAGTCTTTAAACTTTAAAAAGGATTGTCTCCAAGAAAACAAATCAAATGTTGGTGAAACTTTCTACAACATTTTGTTGGATTTATTCACTTCTAATCCACACAGTTGCCTTGTCTATGCGTCTGCGAGTATGCGTCTGTAATGTGCATCCAAAGTGCAAGATTTTAGGCAATTATACAAATGCTAAAACTTTCTGCTGAGATTAACCTGGGTCTTATTCTCTTCCACTTGACATGCCATTTCAGTTCTATCCACTTATGTGTATATGTTTGTTGTTTCTATTCAACGTGATATTTCAAACCATTCAGGATTCTTCGGAAAATGGTATTTCTCTGATGATCAGTATATAGCAGCATCATACATGATTCAGGAATTCTATTCAACACTAAACTCATATGGATTTATGATGGTACTAACACAAAAAAGAGCAGCGTCTGGCAATTCTAT
Source organism: Octopus bimaculoides (assembly GCF_001194135.2). Classification (NCBI taxonomy): domain Eukaryota; kingdom Metazoa; phylum Mollusca; class Cephalopoda; order Octopoda; family Octopodidae; genus Octopus; species Octopus bimaculoides. The sequence goes on along the minus strand of NC_068995.1, from coordinate 48,763,635 downwards.
TTTTTGATTTGTTATTGAAAATTAATTCATGTCTGTGATTTAACAGCGAGTCAACGAAGGAAGCTCTACACCCAAAACAACAACAAAACATTAACACCCAAAATACAGCGATCTAGTTTCAAAAGATGTTGGCAAGATATGTTGTAAGTTGGCATTGCATCACTAAAAGTAATATAAATATTTTTCTACGTCCATTCCCGCTCCTGAGCAATACATCCCTTTATTCCTTCCCTCACTTTTACAAAACCATTTTCGAACTAATCCTTAACATAGGTCAACTAATTCATTAGGTGCTCGAAATTAATCCAGGTACAAAGTAAGACGATAATCTCGAACGAAAGACAAAGAAACCTTAATGGATGTATAAACAGGTTACAATGAACCTTGCCTCAGAATTCGGAGCTCGTGGAAGATTATCATTCTTCACAGTTTAATCTTTAATATACAGCCAGGGTTTACAAACATGGCTGACATCACAAACAGACACGTCGTCTTTTCCACTCACCAACGTGAAATTGTCCACGTTTAACACGATTGAACTACTACAGGTGCAACCAGTTAACCTGAAGAGTTATTAACGTGAACGTATAATATGAGTGTTTTTTATCTTTTTCTCGAGTGAGGACCGACCCTTGCTTAGTTTCACCTTTGTTTTTATCTATTGTATAGTTTCTTAGTGCCCCCGAGTCTTATTCTCGCTATTGTCGAATAGAATTATTTTCTTAGTATCAACTACGGCCAAAATATCGAACAGAGTTATTCGACTCTCTTGATAATTATTTAATTCTATCTCTCAAGTGTTGAGGTGCATGGCTTTGTGGTTAGGATCTTAGATTCATGAACGTAAGATTGTGGTTTCGTTTCTTGGATCAGGGAATGCATTGCCTTCTTGAGCAAAACACTTCATTTCACATTTCTTCAGCCCACTCAGCTGGCAAAGATGAACAACCCTTAGACTGACCGGTGTCCCGTCCAGGCGGAGAACATATAGGCCACGGAAACAGGGAAACCGGTCCTATGAGTCTACATGGATCAGGCAGGATCTTTGTCCATTTTATTTCTCTCGTATCTGCAAAATTCTCCATTTCTGGTTAAGATTTTTCGTGACAAATTATGAAGGTGTGTGGTGAGTTGAAATCATCTTCAGAGTGTCTGATTCAATTGCTTTCACTCAAAAGATGTTTTCACGCGTAATGTTTGAATTACGCATGTCTTTACGTTCTGAGTTCAAATTCCACCCAGGTCGACTGTGCTTTTCATCCCTTCTGGGTCGATAAATTAAGTACCAGTTCGGATATTTATTTAAATACCTTCTCCATCTCTCAACTCAAATGCACTCCAGCTTACGTACACTGTATATTTTCTTTCTCTCTTTTGCACTATGTCTTTGCTTTTCTCTCTCTCACTCTCTCCGTCTCTCTGCCTTCTTGTCAATCTCTGTATCTCTTTCTCTCTCTCTCTCTCTCTCTCTCTCTCTGTCTCTTTGTTGCTCACTCTTTTTTTATCGCTTTCTCTCATCTTTTTATCGCCCTCTTTCCTTCTCCCTATTTGTCGCCCTCGCTCTCTCTCCTTTTTTATCGCTCTCCCTCTCTTCGTCGCATTCTCTCTCCCTGCTTCTCGTTCATTGTCGTGCTCTCTCTATCTCTCATTTTCTCTCTCTCTGTCCCTCTCTCCCTCTCTCCCTTTTTTATCGCTTTCTACCGCTTCGTTGCTTTCTCTCTGTTCCTCACATTTTGAATCTGTCTTCCCGTTTCTCTGTTTGTCGCTCTCTCTCCTTCTTCATTGCTTTATCTCTATTTCTCACTCTTTGATTCGCTCTCTCCCCCCTCTCTCTCCCTCTCTCCCCCTCCCCTCCCCTCCCCCAGCTCTCTCCCTACCTTAAATTAATCTTCCAATACATATTGTCTTACCGTCTGTTAACCAATTATATGTTGTTATTCTTTAACCCGATTTTCATTTCATCCGGTTATTAAACAGTCTTCAGAAGTGTT
>NC_068995.1:48757820-48760589 GCF_001194135.2 Octopus bimaculoides | reverse complement strand
GTATATGGAGTAAATGGGCTGAATTTCACGATATTTTATGTCTCCGTTATTTTCAGGAAAAGCTTCGTGAATTGGTAAATAGCCAACCTCGTCGGTGAGCATAAAGATCAAAATTGCAATTGAGAAAACGTTAGCTGATATAGAGGACTGGATAACATCTGGGTATTGGAAAAGCGTTACCGGGACCATGATGCTTTGCGACGGCTGTCATGATCATCGTGGTGGTGGTGGTGGTGGTGGTCGTTATCTCCATCATGATTAATGATCATCTTTATCATCTTTGTCGTGATAATCGTCTCTCATTAGTCTGTCATTTCTTCATTGTTTTACTTCCAACCTTTTAACCCCTACCTTATTTTCTCTCTCCCTCTCCCCTCTCTCTCTCTCTCTCTCTGTCTATCTGTCTTTCTGTCTAGTTATCTATATATCTATCCCTATTTATTTAGTTATTTTTATTTTTATCTATGGACCTATCCATTTAACTACATTAATCTACCGATGTATCTATACATCAATCTATCTATCTTCCTCTGTCTATACACCCCTATTTTCTCCAAGATTACTCCCACCCGCTTTTCTGCCTTTCACTCCGACATTCTCTCTTTCTCTCTCTCTCTTTCTCTCTCTCTCTCTCTCCCTCTCCCAACTTTCTTCCTCTCTACCTACCTACAAACCCGCAAAGGTGTATATAACTATCCAGATTTGACTCCATTCTAAATCAATATATATGAGATTGTCTGTGCTAGTCAGGTGTTATTCTTAACAGCTAGAGAAAACAATTCCATGTCCGTCTGTTTGTCTTTCCGTCCTCCTCGAAGAATGTCTAGTTGTCAGCCTACTTTAATCTTTTTCTCCAGTGTCCCCTTTCTCTTCCTTTCCTTTAGACACGCTTGATCTTATGCTATGTAACTAAACATACGTTCTCATATATATCCACTGTGTGTTTATGTGTATGTAAACACATGTATGTTGTGTTTTAAGTTGTGATTTTAAGTCCGCTGTCCTTCTCGAAATTTACGTTCTCTTCACTTTTTATGTATACAACAAGGTGTTTGACTTTTTAGCCCAAGGCCGGATATTGCTGCGGCAGTTTGCTTCTCAACCACATGGCTCTGAGTTCAGTCCCGCTGCATGGCACTGTGACCAAATGTTCTCTGCTTTAGCCTCGAGGCGGCGAAAGCCACGTGCACGGACGAAGTTTGCCGTGTATTTATGTGTGTGTTTGTGTGTGTATATATATATATATATATAAGTATAATGTATGTGTGTGTTGGTGAGTGTATGTGCGTGTGCTTGTGATTTTGCCGCCCCCCCCCACCGCCGACCGTTTAACAACCGGTGTATGATTGTTAACATCCCCATAATCTAGTGGTTCGACATTAGAAATCGACAGGATGAGTAAGAGGTTTAAACGTAGATATAAACATTGGTGTCAACTCCTTAAACTAAACCCTTTCAAGGCGGTGCTCCAGCATGGACGTAGTCCCATGAGTGAAACAAGTGAAAGCTGAAAGATAGTCGATTGAACTGAAGCCAAGAAGATTACTGGTACATATTAACCAAAAGTTTATTTACTACTCTTGGGAATGCGAATAAGGTAAAGTAATACCCGGCTGTGAACAGACAACGTAAGGAAAATGATTCTGTACACATGAAGCCAATTTTTGCCGTGGTGTGCGAATTTTGCCAAACCCTTTGCTTCGTTTATTCTTGTATACTTTTTACTCTCTTTTACTCTTTTACTCTTTTACTTGTTTCAGTCATGTGACTGCGGCAATGCTGGAGCACCGCCTTTAGTCGGGCAAATCGACCCCAGGTCTTATTCTCTGTAAGCCTAGTACTTATTCTATCAGTCTATTTTGTCGAACTGCTAAGTTACGGGGACATAAACACACCAGTATCCCAATATTGGTGTGTAGAATGTGTTACAATATTCTTCTCTACTCTAGGCACAAGGCCCGAAATTTTTGGAGAGAGGGCCAGTCGATTAGATCGACTCCAGTACGCAACGGCTAATTAATTTATCGACCCCGAAAACGAAAGGTAGAGTCGACCTCGGCAGAATTTGAACTCAGAACGTAAAGATAGACGAAATACCGCTAAGTATTTCACCCAGCAGGGCTAACTATTCTGTTAGCTCGCCTCCTTAAGTTCAATCTCAATATTGGTGTGTAGAATATATTACAATATTGGGTGTTATTGTTTCTCACTGCAACAATAAAAGATCTGATGGAAAATTTCTGTAGTAAAGTGCTATTCGGTTTGACCGTAATACAAGAAAGGAATCTCTCTGATAATCGACATCACCCAAACCGTCTTTTGAAGAAACTCGGAATATTTTGTGAAGCATAATTCTTTCTTCGTAGTCCTAGGATCCTAAAGTGGAACAATGTAAAAAAAAAAATGTGACTTTCAAATATTTCAAATAATTATTTCTAATGAGCACAAAATGAAATGCTTTTAACGATAGGATAGAATCTGCCGTTAGCCAAGAATATTATCTGGAATTGCATAGAGGACAGTCAATGAGACCGAGTGACGTTCACACATTTTCCAAAGTCAAAAAAACTATAAAGGTAAAACAATTTTTAGGTCAAAATTTACTTTTCTCATTAAAAGGATAGGCAAAAGACACACACACACACACACACACACACACACACACACACACACATCATATATTGTATATATGTGTGCACTTCATAAATGCACGTGTATATCATATTGTGAGTATGCATAATATAAATCTCTCTATCAATCTATCAATCT
>NC_068995.1:48755805-48756863 GCF_001194135.2 Octopus bimaculoides | reverse complement strand
ATATATCGACAAATATATAAGTGCACACACACACACACACATGTACACACATACCTACGTTCAGTAGAAAATATGTAAAATACATCACATAGACATAAAGAAAGTAGACAAAAGAAAACTAATGAGATTATTATTATTATTATTATTATTATTATTGATGATGATGATGATGATGATGATGATGATGATGATGATGATGATGATGATGATGATGATCAGCGTCATAATAACAACAATAACAATAAAAACAAAGGAATAGTACGAAATAAATGTAAAGAGAAGGTAGAAGGAAGGAGGGGGGTGTAGTGATAAGACTTACAAAATTAGGCTGTCATAGGAATTAATGAGGCATTAATTAATGAGAAAATTGTGTAAATTTCATCAAAAAATTAGGGAGTCGTTAGATCTGACAAATTCGACCAAATGTGTTGTATCGAGTGATTTTTTTCACGATCTCCACAAGAAAGTGTTTAAAATATTGATAATCGGAAGAGAAGGAGTATCTAATTGGAAGGAAAGAGTATCTTAATTGGTAGAAAGAGGAGAGTAATTTAAGACCGTTGTTTAATAGGTTATATGACATATATTTTGGGTTGATGCTAACAAGGACTGATGGATGACGTTTGCGAATTTATTCTTATTACTTATTTATTTATATTCTTAATATTTTTGATAGTTCAGATCTGTCAGGCCTATTTATTTGCCTTTCTCTCTCACCCCTCTCTCCTTCTCTCTCTCTCTCTCTCTCTCTCTCTCTCTCTCTCTCTCTCTCTCTCTCTCTCTCTCTCTCTCTCTCTCACACACACACACTCTTTCTCTGTTCTCTTTCTATCTGTCTCGCTTTGTCACTCTTATCACTCTCACGTCACAAAGCATTCTCTCTGCTCCTGTCACTGTAAATAATGTGTCCTCATACACATACAAACGTATACACACAAACGCATATCTGCATATGTAAGTGATATGTGCATGTGTGTGTCAATACATACATACATGCATGCATACATGCTCATCGTGTATGTGTATCTATGACTTCATGTAAGTATTTGGGTATGCTT
>NC_068995.1:48751418-48753753 GCF_001194135.2 Octopus bimaculoides | reverse complement strand
ATATATATATATATATATATAAAGTTAAAAACATTATGGTGCTAGAAAGTACCAGCTTTGATAGAAATGGGAGTCAGATAACTTCGAAGCCACAGAAAGCTCACTAAAAAACAAGCATGGTGAAAATGGCGATTCAACTTCGCCATATAAAACAAGAAGTGTCTGAGTGCAGAAGTGAGTGAGTGTGTGTATGTGCTTTTGTGTGTAAGCGTGTCTGTTACCACCACCCAAAGTTCACGATTCATTTGTCCGACGAAATGCTCTTTGGTAGAATATCATTTTCATTCAATCATGGAAACGATCTCAAAGCAGAACTCTAAATACAAATAATTTGTTTTCTGTGATCAATATATGTGTGTGTATGCGTATTTATATTTATGTCTATACACACACACACACAGACACACACATACTCATACACATGAGGAACTCTTCCGTCGAAGGCGATGTATGAGAGTCCAGCTTTTGCCGAATGACCTTCGCAAATGATTTGCTTATAGTGATCAAATCAAATATATGTGCCGCACATTAAACTGACGCCGTCCATCGATTCGAGGTTGTCTGAACAGGTGCAAAAAGCGTGCCATGCGTCAGGTGTCGAAGTGACCGAAGAATTGAAACCCCGATCTAAGAATTGAAACCCCGATCTCACGATTGTGAGTGCAACACCTTGACCACACAGTGAACTGCATCTAAAGCAGAAAGCTGTGATACGATGGCTGCTTAGCAATGAATGCCTATTCTTTCGTCGATTACGACGACGAGGGTTCCAGTTGATCCGTTCAACGAACAGCCTGCTCGTGAAATTAACGTACAAGTGGCTGAGCACTCCACAGACACGTGTACCTTTAACATAGTTCTCGGGGAGATTCAGCGTGACACAGAGTGTGACAAGGCTGGCCCTTTGAAATACAGGTACAACAGAAACAGGAAGAAAGAGTGAGAGAAAGTTGTGGTGAAAGAGTACAGCAGGGTTCGCCACCATCCCCCTGCCGGAACCTCGTGGAGCTTTAGGTGTTTTCGCTCAATAAACACTCACAACGCCCGATCTGGGAATCGAAACCGCGATCCTACGACCATGAGTCCGCTGCCCTAACCACCGGGCTATTGCACCTCCACAATGAATGCCTATAAGTGGTCCAATATGGAGTAGGTTACGTGTACCGTAGAATGAATGCATGAACAGGCAAACGACTGGTATCGGTTCAGATCTTGGAACTTGTGTTTTTAAACGAAACGTCTGAGTCGTTAGAACGGAGTGGATTATATGAAATAAGCAAGTAAGACGGTGTCATACTTGCTTACTTCCTTATTTCATATGATCTGCTCTATTGTAACAACTCAACATATTATGGTTACAGACATAAATGTCACTAACAAAACCGATCCCTGTTGTTTGTTTTTACATACTTACATTTTACAGCACGCGCATGCGCAAATATGTGTGTGTGTGTGTTTATGTGTGTGTACATATATATACACACACATATATATACATATATATATATACACATATATATATACATATATATATATACATATACACACACACACACATACACACACACACACACACACACACACACACACACACACACACACACACACACACATATATATATATATATATAATATATATATGTATAATGGAACATGATGTGAAGCTGATATTTATTGAAACTCAGTTAACGGATCGTCGCTTTGCTGCCCGAGGTAGCACGCATGCTGCAAACGTTGTACATTCTGTATCGATAAGGCAATAATATCAGAACGGATCAATATTTTGAAACTCCGAGTAACAATGGAGTCTATCATAAACTGCGTTATAGCGCACAAGAGCGTAAAATATAATAATATAATAGAATATAATGTACGTGTGTGTCTATCTCTGTGTGTATGTGTGTGTGGTTGAGTGTGTGAGGCTGAATGTGTGCAGATGTGTAAGGGCTTGTATGTGTGTCAGTGTGTCTATGTTTATGAATGTGTATCATTTCATATACGCGCGGTAACATTTTGAGTTGTGTTGTTTTAACATATAGAGCAGAACAATTATGGAAGTGCTTGTTAAATGCAACCTAATCTGTAAGACTGCGGTGTAAAAAGGTCGGCAAATGTATGTAGGTATATGTGTGTGAGTGAGCGTATGTGTGTGTGTGTGTGTGTGTGTGTGTGTGTGCGTGTAAATGTATAAGTGCCTGCATGTATGTGTTTGTATATATATGTGCATATATAAACACGTACATATATACGCATGTATACATATATATAAATATGCATGTATATATATGTATATATATATTATATATATTATATGTATTTGTTTACGAATTTATAT
>NC_068995.1:48750520-48751056 GCF_001194135.2 Octopus bimaculoides | reverse complement strand
ATATATATATATATATATATATATATATATATATATACATATATGTATATATATGCAAGTGTGCGTGTCTGCGTGTGTGTCTGTAAGTTTGTGTGCGTGTGTTACTGGAGTTACAGTGTGGGGAGGGGAGTGGTGCGTGTGTCTGGCTGAAAGACTTCTCGAGGGGGCAATGTCTAAATGTCGATTAAGCCACACCCACACCTTGTCGAAAGAATACTTTGAAATGAATGACTACACTTTGATGTGTTGACTCCCTTTTGGAATTCCTGTGTATTCTAGATTGTTCCGATTGGTTTACTAAATAGAAAAGGTTGCCAGCTGGTCAAAACACATGAAAGAAAGGTCATCCTGCCTAAATACAAGTATGTACGTATGTACGTATGGATGTATATATGTATGTATGAATGTATGTATGTTTGTATGCATGTCTGAACGCATGTACACATGTATGTAGTGCTGTACATTTGAATATATGTATATGCTTATACAAGTACATTTATGCATGTACGCATGTATGTATATACATATATGTATAT
>NC_068995.1:48746981-48749871 GCF_001194135.2 Octopus bimaculoides | reverse complement strand
ATATATATATATATATATATATATATATATATATATTTACATAAATCACAATATATGTATGCACGCGCACGAACGCACACACACACATACACACACACGCGCCCACTTAAATGTTTACGTGTGCAAATGAAGATGAACAATAAGAGCACTCGGTACGTATTACACAGGACATGTTTATGGCAAAATGGTTTCTCACATAAACGCAGGTTACAACCGTCTGATATTTCACCCGATAATGTAAATAAATGTGAAAATAAAAAAAGATAAAAAAACGCAGAAGCTTCCCATACAGCATTTGTAAGGTCTGTTCTCGGTAGTTTATGTTACAAAACATAAACTTATTCCTATGTATTTTAATCTTGAACTATCTTGAAATTATTGAATAGGATCTTCTGGTGGCGTTAAGTGGACAAATGCTGCAATCTTTCGTGAGATAACATAGTGGAGTGGCCATAAATGACGGTGAAATACACGGCAAGAAGCCTCAGCATTTTGAGAAAAATCCCAATGGGTGTCCAACCATAGTCAATTGAAACTGCTCTCAAAGGCTCTTTCGAGGAAACTTTCGATATATTTTATGTTATTTAAATTATCGTCTGCAGGATTACAGAAATACGCCTAATATATATGTAACAAACTGAGTAATGCTGGAGTGTATCGCTTAATGTTTTTCATTACACGCTTAAAAATAAATATTTATATTCATATGCCTATCTATCTATCTATCTATCTATCTATCTATCTATCTATCTATCTATCTATCTATCTATCTATCTATCTATCTATCTATTAACACACAGTCACACGCATATACATATACAGGGGTTGGACAAAATAATGGAAACACCTTAAAATTTCAAACAAATTTATTGTACTATGGGGTAGGACTGACTTTGGCAGTAATTACAGCTTGAATTCTATGAAGTATAGACTCGTACAAAGTTTGAATTGTTTCCAAAGGAATTTTTGTCCATTCTTCAGCTAAAACAGTCTCCAGTTCTAGTAGTGATGATGGTGGAGGATATCGATTCCTTACTTGTTTTTCTAAAATGCACCATAAATGTTCAATAACATTGAGATATGGGGACTGTGGTGGTCAGATAAGATATTCAACTTCACTAGAATGTTCCTCGTGCCATTCAGTAACAACTTTAGCTGTTACAATTGGTGCATTATCATCCTGAAAGGTTGCATTTCCCCCTGGAAAAAGTTCCAGAAGCATAGGATGAATTTGATCAGATAAAATGCTTAAATAGTCTTGACTATTAATTCTGCCATGAAGGGAAACCATTGGGCCGGCGGATTTCCAAGATATAGTACTCCACCTCCTAGATCATCGCAGATCCTTCTCCACGTTTAACAGTTGGAAGAAGGTAGTCTGGGTCAAATGCTACTTTTGGCTGTCTCCACACGTATACTCGGCCGGTAGTCGGAAATTATGTAAAAAATGATTTGTCCGAGAAGATGACATTCTTCCATTGCTCTAGGGACCAATTCTGTAGGTTTTTGTTCCACTCTCATCGCTTTGCAACATTTGTTTTTGAAAGTGGTGGTTTTCTGATTGCAGCCCTCCGGTGAAATCCGGCTTTGTACAGCTCCCGGCGAAAAGTTTTTGTGGAAACTGGGTTCTCGAGGTAGTCCTTAAGCTCTGCAGTAATTTTGGGAGCTGTAATTTTGTGATCCTTTCTAGCAATTCGCGTAAGAGCCCGACGGTCCCTATCGGAAAGTTTTGGTTTTCTTCCGGAGTTTTGTTACGACGAGGAGGTGTTTCCCTCTTTGTCAAAGGCTGTCATTACTTTCGAGACAGTACTTTTTGATACACCAAACATTTCGGCTGTTTTCGTTACGCTAGCGCCTGCCATACGAGCACTAACAATTTGACCTCTTTGAAAGTCCGATAGATCTGTCATCTTAATGAATTTTAATTACCTTTTTCTGATAATATCTGAAAAGTAATAGCAATTTTAGCAAAACATATTAAGCAACACTAATAATAAATCAAAAAACATAAAAATGAAGAAAATTTTGACGGTTGTATAAATATTTCAAATTTATGATGCTAGGTGTTTCCATTACTTTGTCCACCTCTGCATATATATATACGTATGTATTATAGTACGGGCGTTGAAGCAGTGTTTTGAATATAAGTTTTAAATATATTTGGAGCACTTTTGATTGAATTCACTGCTGTTTGGCTTTGGCAAAAATTTGCGATTTTAGTTGTTAAAACGGCAACATTTATATCGTGGTAGGCCTCTAGTGGAAAGGTTGATGCATTTCTAGTTTCTTTTCTGTTAGCAGCACCATGTACAACAAGAGAATATATATATGTATGTATATATGTGTGTGTGTGTGTGTGTGTGTGGGTGGGTGGGTGCGTGCGTGTTTAGTAAACATAAGGAAATAAATTAGTGGAAATCAGACCGGAGAGTGTTAAATTAATAAGGCACTAAAAGTGAATGACTCTCCCTAGACACAATAATATATATATGTGTGTGTGTGTGTGTGTGTGTGTGTACTTCAAATATAAGGATAATTTTTTTTTCCAAAAACTTTATCAGTGGCCAGCATATTAAAGAATACTTATAAAGGTGAAATTATAAATACAATTATAAACAATGGCAAAAGAAAAAAATATCCTTGCCAATTTACTAAAATAGACGCTAAATCATCTAACCACATTAAAATATTTTCACTATTATTATTACACACGTGTCGAAACGAGGAAGCAAGCCAGCAGAAATTCGGAAAAATTCGTAAAATATTAAATGAAAACATTTTCATGTGGTTAGACGATTTAGCGTCTATTTCAGTATATTGGCAAAGATTTTTTTTTTCTTTTGCCCTTATTTATAATTATATATATATATATATATATATATATATATAT
>NC_068995.1:48744809-48746517 GCF_001194135.2 Octopus bimaculoides | reverse complement strand
GGAAGCCATTTATTTGTACATGTTGCCAAACCATTCTTGCTTCGCGTGTGACGGTCGTAACCTTATGCACACACACACACGCACACACATTTACACACACGCGCGCACACACACACATTCACACATATATTTATATACATATACATATGTATATGTGGAGGCGCAATGGCCCAGTGGTTAGGGCAGCGGACTCGCGGTCATAGGTTCGCGGTTTCGATTCCCAGACCGGGCGTTGTGAGTGTCTATAGAGCGAAAACACCTAAAGCTCCACGACGCTCCGGCAGGGGATGGTGGCGAACCCTGCTGTACTCTTTCACAGAACTTTCTCTCACTCTTACTTCCTGTTTCTGTTGTACCTGTATTTCAAAGAGTCAGCCTTGTCACACTCTGTGTCACGCTGAATATCCCCGAGAACTACGTTAAGGGTACACATGTCTGTGGAGTTCTCAGCCACTTGCACGTTAATTTCACGAACAGGCTGTTCCGTTGATCGGATGAAATGGAACCCTCGACGTCGTAAGCGACGGAGTGCCAACGTGGTTTAAGAGAATATTTGGTAAGAAAATAACAACATTTGAAGCTAAAAAACATCAACATTGTCTTACTCTTTACGTTAAACGGTATTGCTACACGGGATCTACAGGTTTCAACCGAAAACATACCGAATTTTACACAGAAATTATTGTAGCCCTAATAAAGGTAGGCAGGTGTTTATGATTGTTTCGTATAACGACTGTTTTGCCGTTTTTCTTTTGTTTAAGTTACCATAGCGTTTTTAACCGTTGCACATTGTGTGTAGGCTGTTAAAACGTTTACAAACATTAGCGGATATTAAGTTTTATTGGCATCATGTATTAGTGGATTAGGCATCTATTTCATATGTCATTTTATTTATTTATTTACTTATTTCTTTGTTTATTTATTTATCTGTCTATTTATTTATTTATCTGAAGTCTTTCTGGCGTCATCTCTTTGACACTTTCACCCTGCGCGGTTCACACTTCCTGCAGCTTTCGTGTGACGCCAGTTTAAGAACTCACGGAAAGAAAGACATACGTAGAGATGTAATTTGCGAAAACAACCTATAATATTGAAGTCGGAAATTCGAAATGATCTTGGAATGGTATTCATTTTATAATCCTCTTGTTCTTATCTGTATTATATTGGTTAAACACCAATAACTAAAATATCGAATATGAATTTATTCCGACGCTCATGGCACTTAATTCATTCATTATCTTTTTCCATAAGTACAAAGAAAAAAAAACCCAATTCTTTTTCTTTCTTTTTAGCCAGTATTTTTAGCTAGTATTTCTTAACCATTTTTATATATTCCACCAACTTTTCTACATCGCCATCCCGATTTCCACGTGCCCAGTCTTCAAACCAATACAGTTTATTGCATAAATTTATCGCATAATGCAGAAAATTTATTGCATAGCATGACTGGCCTTGTATTAATTTAACCTTATCGTCCTTAAACTCAACATTAAGAAGAATAAATCTAGCAAAAACTGTGTGAATAATGAATGATGAAGAATTTTTCAGTCTAAAAACAATTTCACTACCGGAATTTCCAGCATCCTTTCTTATATACTGAATGTTCCCATTGAGGAGAAATTTCACCAAGTTAAAATATCTATGCTTGATGTACAACAGAGACTGTAACTTCTACAATAGAGACAGATGCTGCCACCACCACCACCAC
>NC_068995.1:48741351-48744178 GCF_001194135.2 Octopus bimaculoides | reverse complement strand
TGCTGCTGCTGCTGCTACTGCTGCTGAAAGTGCCGCTGGCGTCTCTGAAATTGTGGTAGTTGTTGTTGTTCTTGATTCTACTGGCGTTATCGGTATTCTATCAGAGTCGAAGGTGATCTGTGAAGAAATTAAATTAAAAATTATATAATCATATAATGATTAAAAACAAAAAAATATATATAATGAATACAACTATAACAAGTGCGCCCACAGGGTGCAAACCTCCGCCAAGGCAACACCAACGTCATCGCAACGATTATTAGGGAATGATTTTTAAAATGAGAATATCTGAAATAAACTCGACTGCTCTCACAAACGAGAATGCTAAAAATGAACCCTAACCACTCTCAAAAATTAAGTAAAAAAAAACCGTGAAAATAATCCAGAATCCTTGTCCGGTAACTTTATTTCACGTTGCTCCAGTTAACTCAGCTGTTGAAATGAGTTGCGACATCCACTGGTGCCAAAACCCAAATATATTTTGGAATGCTTGTATATCTGCTTTTACCTATTGATCGAACTGCATAAGTGTGGTGTATGTAACTTGTTTTAAGAGTGTTCACAGTTAACCCGAAACACGTCTTTATTGTGAAAATAACTATTTATTCGCCTGCCCAGTATACTGTTTCTTACTTCAGGCATTTGGTATCCAGGAATCACTAATATATTCAACCAGGTTATGGTTACAGATGTGTGATCTTATAATTCCGCATATAGCTATGGCAAAACTTTATACAGTTTTTATGGTATGTTTTGACATTTGTGAGAAATACTAAAGTGTGTACGAATCAGTGTTAGATAAATCATGGCTATCAGATTTTTTTGTCTATCTCTACGTTAAACATTATTTCATATTAGTTGCCCTAAGTGTATCAGGTAGTCGATAAAAGTATTTATTTCTAGAGCTCTATTGTAGTATAGCAGAGCTTTATTAAATATTTCTTTATCCAATAATATTCAAGATATGTTTAACATTGTCCTGCCATGAGCTGTATGTTCGAGGCTGGTTTGTTCGGTATGCCGTTTATTTATTTTGTTTCTTCCTAGGGTTTAAGGTAACGATTGTATTTGCCTTCTTTTAGATTTAATATAACGTTAAGGATTACATGGGAGCATAAAACAATTAGTGGAAGCATGGACCATGCTACAAAGTCCTTCTCGTTTGACAGTGACACTGTACACAGATACACATATCTACACACATATGTAGTGGAACAGAGAGAGAGAGAGAGAGAGAGAGAGAGAGAGAGAGAGAGAGAGAAAAGACCGTATATATGTTTATGTATTCAAATACATACGCTCACAAACAAGCACACATGCACACACATATCAATAAATACACACTATAAGTATGAGTATATATATACCTGTCGATGATCTTGTCTGTCTGTGTCTCTGTCTGTTTATCTATCAATCTATCTATCTATCTATCTATCTATCTATCTATCTATCTATCTATCTATCTATCTATCTATCTACATAAACATATAAAGATGAATACATACAAATATATATACTTTTACACAAACACATAAACACACCCACACACAGCCATATATACACACACATGACTTCCGCGCAAAATCACACATAAGTGTCTGTATATGTATGCATATGTAAGAATGTATGGCATTCATATATATATATATATATATATATATATATATATATATATATATATATATATATATATATATATATATATACATACACGAGTCTGTGCGCATGCGAATATATGCAAGAAATGTAGGAATGTACAAACAATAACTCTATGTTTTAGTATATACATATAGGTATGTCTACATACATATAAACACACACACACATATATCTGCGTGCATGTGTGTATGTGTATGTGCGTGTGTATGTGTGAATGTATGTTTTGTATACATGAAACCAATGCAATAATAAGCACATTACATTCCTTCTCCAGCATTTCATTATGCATACAAAACACTTTGACAGACCGACCGACCTACCGACCGACCGACCGACAACCAGAACCGAACACACAAACGTTAAAACACTAACATACAACAATTACACATAGACGCAAACACACGCGAACACAGCACCATACCCCCTTACATTCACACACACGCCTTCACATTCCAGTATTCACATATACATCATACGTTATCGCATTCACAAAGGCTCTTCACAATATCGTATTCACACAACCACATCGACATTCACGCCTATTTTGCCCACATTACTAAAACCAACTGTTTGTCTATCGCTAAACATTCAAAATTACTATACATCGATCTTCCCCTACTTCCATTATAGCCAGACCCTTAACAGCAAGGTGTTTGTCGAGTGATGAAGCTGTCTCTTATATTTTGTTTGGCATTGTGCCTGTACTTTATGTCCTCAAGGTCCGCCTGCAGCTATTGTGTGGCTGAGTTGAGTAGACATACGTAATATAGGCCTTCAAGATACACCTTTCTCTTGCAACTTTCACCTCCTACTAATAACACTTTGATCTCTGTCTTTTGTTATGTTGTGTGAACTACGATACACTATTCACAATCACAGTTACACTAAACCTATAATATATGTATTTATGCATGTATGAATAGAGACACATACAAACATATGTATATCTATACATATATATACATGTACATATGTATATACATGCATATATATATATATACATGCATATATAGATATATATACACATATATATATATATATATATATATAGATAGATAAATAGATAGATAGATAGATAGATAGATGTGTGTGTATATACATACATACATACATACATACATATATATATATATATATATATATATATGTATGTATATATATATATATA
>NC_068995.1:48725506-48739765 GCF_001194135.2 Octopus bimaculoides | reverse complement strand
ATATATATATATATATATATATATATACGAATACAGACACACCCACATACACACAAATAGACACACAAACACATACACACACAGAAACACACACACACACACAGACGAATACACAAAGTATACACACACAATCTTCGCATATACTTCCTTTTATTATATCCATTCATTCATACAGCAACCGGTTAAAGGTTTAAGCTATGCAAACACAGTGTCAATCTCTGTGATATTATTGCTACGTTATAACCAGATTTAGACCTTTGCCTTACAAAACAAATATGGAGAGAAAACTAACTGAACGTGTCCGCCATATTTGATTAGTCTCGAAACATAAGTCACGAATATTTTCAATATACTTTCCTCTCTATGAAGATTACTTATTTATTGTTGTTTACTGCATTATCATCATCATCATCATCATCATCATCATTATCCTCATCATCATCATCATCATCATCATCATCATCATCATCATCATTATTTTCGCTATTATTGTCATTATTATTATTATTGCTGTTTTCTTGTTTTCGTTATTACTGTTATTATATTCACCATTATTCTCGCTGCTGCTACTGTTATTACTACTATTACTACTACTATTACTACTACTACTACCAGTAGTAGTAGTAGTAGTAGTAGCAGTATTTTTTGGCTTTTTTCTCCGTCTCTCTTGAAATTAGTATCGAAGTTTGACAAGTGTTCTTGTCAGCACACACACACACACACACACACACACACACACATACACAATACACACACATACACATAAATGTATACACATGCACACACGATTATTTATATATATGTATGTATATATATATATATATACTTTAATTATCTGTGTATATATATATGTATATATAGATAGGCATATATATACATACATACATACATACATACATATATATATATATATATATATATATATATATGTATGTATATATATATATATATATATATATATAGATACATGCATACATGCATTCATATATGCATACACTCACACACACACACACACACACACACACACGTATATCTAGAACACTCAAAACATGTGCTCGTGTTAGTGTGTGTGTGTGTGTATGTACGTGTGTATGTACGCCTCATTTGAATTCGGAATTATTCTTTATCCAATGCCGCAGTATCCCACAAAAATCCATTTCCCTCTCATCAAACTATTATCACCAACTGTTCTTATAGCTCTGACGACTGTTTTCAATGTGAAGACAATAATGGATATTCCGCTGAATTGTTGAACAGCCGAAAGCAATGTTTTGCGTAAAAGTAGTTAAGGCTCTTTATATTCCAAGTTCCAATCTCGCTGGTATCAAATGAATCTTTTATCGTACCGAGGGTCGATTAAGCTATATACCCTGTCACGTTCTGAATTTAATATAATCGACTTTACTGTATCGCTAAAATATATCTTCCTGACTCTCGTAAACTGATATATTAACAATATCGTTATTTTATCTTCTATGTTAGTTGGCCCGAATTTTGTCCGCCCGGCGTGCTAACGATTCTGCCACCTCGCCGTCCTCTGCTATGATATGGCATTGCAATGTCTGTAATGTTACACAGTTTTATTTTTTCTTTTGTCTTTTATAATCATATGCTGTCATTGTCGTTGTTGTTTTGCATACTTTTGTTGATATGAATGTTGTTGATTCTACTGATGTGGTTGTTTTGGAATGGACGGATATTGAATCAACGCAGATTCGGAGAAAGGCGAATTTTTTCCTTTTGTACTTCATGAGAAAATTTAAATAAATAACAGTAAAAAGAAATAAAATGAAAAAGCTTGTTTTTTTTTTATTATTAAATCGCCAGTAGGTAGGAAAATGAAGTTTGCCCTTGAAAATTTCTAAATTTCAATTCTATACAAAGTCATATTTGCAAGTTATTTAAGATAGTTTCTTTTGGGGGCAGCGGCGGGAATTCTTAGCCAAAAGCATGCCACCAATGAATACGCCCACAAGAATTTCAATTTAAATTTTGAAAACAATAGTAATGTTAAAACACAAAACATTTGCAGAAGAAAAGATTTTATTTTTAAACAAATGTAAAAGAAAAATTCTCCAGAAAACCGATTTCTATTAACGCAAATAGAAAGAGCAGGAGCAATAGTTTTGCGAGCATGCTTATCAGAGAGATATTCTTGAGAAAGATGCGCCCCGTGAAAAGAAAAGGGCATAGCAAAATGTTACGAGGAAGATTTCTATCTTGCCTGTGGAATACTTGAAGGAACGAATAAAGAAGATAGAAATTGCCTCTAGTTTATCAAGAGCCCAGGGGGCTTTTATATGCCTTCAACACTGAAGAAAATAATCGGATACATGGATCGATATTTCTTCCACTGGTCGAGACAGGGAGCATGGAATAACATTCATGTTTTACGAACCAAAAGCTGGGGTACAGGCGGAGTTGTTCCCTTTTAATCTTGCTTTCAGCTACGTTAAGGATCGCGTACAGGGCCGTTACTAGAGTCGTTCATCTTTAGATCGTCCTCGTCTTAGCTTATTCGTCTATATTATCTATGTAGGTGCAGCATCGCCGAATATTTAGTAAGTACATTTAAGAGCCTAGATACACCAACAAATGCTACTACTGCTGCTGCTGCTGTTTCTGCTGCTACTGTTGCAGCGTTGCTGCTGTTGGTGCTGTCCTTGCTGCCAGTTATGCTGCTACTGCTGCTGCTGGTGTTGATGCTGGTCGTGTTGGAGCTAACAATGCTACTGCTGAAAATATTACCGTTACCATATTACCGTTGTTGTTGCTGATGCTGGTGTCGTTGCTGCTGCTGGTGTCGTTGCTGCTGCTGCTGTTGCTATCGCTGCTACTGTTGCTGCTGCTGCTGCTGCTGGAATAGTTTATGCTAATTC
This sequence comes from Octopus bimaculoides, assembly GCF_001194135.2. Lineage (NCBI taxonomy): Eukaryota > Metazoa > Mollusca > Cephalopoda > Octopoda > Octopodidae > Octopus > Octopus bimaculoides. The sequence goes on along the minus strand of NC_068995.1, from coordinate 48,736,886 downwards.
TTCAACTGCTGCTGTTGTTGCTAACGTTTTTTCTCGCTGCTGCCGTTATTGTTAGTGTCGGCGCTGCTAACTCAACAGTTCTTGGTAACTATTGTTGGTTTTTGGCGCTTCCGTAACCCTTTCTGCCTCTCTTATTGCAATACTGCTGCTCCTGTCTTTTATTACTGTTGCTGATAGACAAAAGTGGGGGGCGCAATGGCCCAGTGGTTAGGGCAGCGGACTCGCGGTCATAGGATCACGGTTTCGATTCCCAGACCGGGCGTTGTGAGTGTTTATTGAGCGAAAACACCTAAAGCTCCACGAGGCTCCGGCAGGGGGTTGATACCGAACCCTGCTGTACTCTTTCACCACAACTTTCTCTCACTCTCACTTCCTGTTTCTGTTGTGCCTGTAATTCAAAGGGCAAGCCTTGTCACACTCTGTGTCATGCTGAATATCCGCGAGAACTACGTTAAGGGTACACGTGTCTGTGGAGTGCTCAGCCACTTGCACGTTAATTTCACGAGCAGGCTGCACCGTTGATCGGATCAACCGGAACCCTCGTCGTCGTAAGCGACGGAGTGCCAACAACATGATAGACAAAATTCTGCTGCTGTTGTTGGCAATATTGAAGCTGTTGTTGTTACTGCTGTCATTGTATATTTTCCCCCATGGTTGTTGTTGTTATTAGTGTTGCTGATGTTGCAGAGAATGCTGGCGGCGTCCATATTTGTATTGATGTCAATGGCGCTACTACTAACGCTGCTCCTGATGGTTGTAGTTTTGCTGCTGTTCCTGTTATAATAGCTGCTGCTGCTGCTGTTGATGGCATCAGTGGTGTTGCAGTATCTAATGCTTCTGCAGTTTATGCTGCAGCTTATCAAATCTGCTGCTTGTGCAGTTATTGTAATCATTTTTAAAACAAGCGAAGAACGGTGATATTGTTGTTGTTGTTGCTGCTGCTGCTGCTGTTGTCACTGTTGTTGCTTTTGCCGTTTTTCTTGTTGTTGTTGTTGTTGTTGAAGTTGTTTTTGTTGCTGTTGTTGCACGCAATTATTTCCACATGTGCGCGTTCAGTCGATGCTACATGTGATAGTGATGACGGTTGTGGTGATGTTGAAGGATGTGACTGGGTGATGGTGGCGGCGGTGGTGGCGGTGGTTGTAGTGATGGTGGTGGTGGTGGTGGTGGTGGTGGTGGTGGGGCTTGTGATGTTAATGGAAGGGTTGATTGGGGAGCTGGTAGTGGAGTTGTTGGTGCTGCTGCTGCTGCTGCTGCTGCTGCTGATGATGATGATGATGATAGGACGTCGACGACGATGATGATGACAACAATGGTGATGATGATGATGATGATGATGATGACAATGATGATGACGACAACGAAGAGGATGATGATGATGATGATGACAATGATGATAACAACGATGGTGATGATGGTAGTGTTGTTGATGATGATTGCGACGATGAAGTTGATGAAGACGAAAACAATGACAACGCCGAGAACAAAGATTGGTTGTGGTAATGACGATGGTGATGATGATGACGACGATGACGACGTTGATGCCAATGTTGACAATAATGACGAGATTAAGAAATGCAATATTTCTAATTTTGTAGATCAGTGAATTTATTTCACTTGAAATGCTATATAAGGTGAATAAGCATCGGCAGCTAGCAAACCAAGCTACTCCAGACTGCTGAAGAGCAATGACTCTGAAACTAGTCTCTGGATGCTGGCTTTCCTGGGTAGCGGTGCTTATCGCTCCTGTTTGAAAACATAAGGACACGTACGCTTGTCTCACATAGCCAACAGGAAACGGTGTTTCCTAGGGCTAAAGAGCAGTAGCATTCTTCCCTTTCCTGGGAACAAACCATCACTTTATCGTGCTGCTACTGTATTAGTCTTTCAGAGAGATTTAGGAAACGCAATATTTCTAATTATGTATATACACACACACACACACACACACACACACACACACACACACATACACACACACACACACACACACACACATATATACATATATATACATATACACGACGGACTTGTTTCAGTTTCCGCCTACCAAATCCACTCACAAGGCTTTGGTCGGCCCGAGGCTATATTAGTAAAAGACACTTGCCCGAGGTGCTACGTAGTAAAATTGAACCCTGAACCATGTGATAGGGAAATAATCTTCTTACCATACAGCCACTCTTACGCCTAACGTAAGAAATATTTATAAAACTCCGCAACTCGGCTATATAGAAACGTGATTGTTCCTCTCTTTCTTTCTTTCTTTCCTTTTCCCTCTCTCTCTCTTTCTATCTCCCTCTCTCTCTCTTCCCCTCTCTTTCTCTTTCTGTCAGTTTGTCTCTGTTTCTTCTTTGTTTCTTTAATTGTTTGTTTGCTTGTTTGTTAGTTGGTTCCTTTCTTCCTTTCATATTTTTTTTGTTTCTGCCGTCCTTCCTTACTTTCAACCTCCCTTTCATTCTTTTTTCTCTCTCTCTTTATTCCTTTCTTTCTTTATCTCTTCCTTTCTTTGTCACTTCCTTCCTTCCTTTCTTTACTTCCCGTCCTCTCTTCCTTCTGTTTTCTTTCTTCTTTTTCTCTTATTTTACTTTCAATCTCAATTGAATTCCATATCTCTCTTTTCCACTCGCTTTTCCACTCTCATTCAGTCACCCTTCCTTCTTTTCTTCTTTCCTTCATTCTTCTCCTCTTCCCCTTTCTCTCCAACTCTCTTTCTCATCAACCCCTCCAATATTAGATTAACAACACTAATACGGACATTTTACAGATGTATTCTTCACCAGGAATCTGACAGAGAAGGAACACAAGATAGGAAATTTTTCCCGTCTTCTACATTTTGTTTGTTAAATATCCCGATAGGTTATTGATAAAAAACAACAACAACAAAACAATTAAACATAATTAGTAACGACAAATATAAAAAAACAACTACATGATATCATGGAACACGCTACATCTTGTAAGTCTGACACTTCCGTGTGTGTAAGCACGGGTGCGGGTGCGTTAGTGGTATTTTTTTTGTTCGTTTAGATATGCGGAGGATAGAGGAGATTCCAATAACGTACATGGGAAGTTAGATATTTAGAAATTTCGGTGCTTTATATATATATATATATATATATATATATATGTATGTCTAGACACTTGTACACTCACAGACAAACACACACGTACGCACATACACACGCACGCCCACACACACACACAAACACAGACGAACATATATGTAATGGCGGCAGCTTATAATAATCACAGGCAGTTATTATCAAGCGGTTATTTTTATCAAAATTACTGGATCGCAACCACGTTCAAATTATTGTTACATCAATATCATCTGCTTAATGTTATCAAGCGGCTATTGTAATAAAAAAAAACACTGTCGAAGGCAAAGAGATCAAAGCAAGACAGCTTTCAGTTCATACTTGTGCCTATGGGTATATGCAAATGTAATGTGTAAGTGTACATACATACATACATACATACATACATACATACATATATACATACACACATATATTAATAATAATAATATGACAACAAAAGAATGAACGAGGCCTCAATATTATGTAAATAGAGGAATTTATCTATAAATATATAATATAGGACAATCAGTTAGTTGTCACAATAATACTCAGAGTTTCAGATGCCGGGGCCAAAAGTCATCCTCATCAGTTACTAAGGCAAAAACGCTCGCCCCGGCATCTGAAACTCTGAGTATTATTATTACAAATAACTGATTGTCCTATATTATTATATATATATTATTTTACTCTTTTATTTGTTTCAGTCATTTGACTGCGGCCATGCTGGAGCACCGCCTTCAGTCGAGCAAATCGACCCCCAGGACTTATTCTTTGTAAGCCTAGTACTTATTCTATCGGTCTCGTTTGCTGAACCGCTAAGTTACGGGGACGTAAACACACCAGCATCGGTTGTCAAGCGATGTTGGGGGGACAAACACAGACGCACAAACATATACACACACATATATATATATACATATATACGACGGGCTTATTTCAGTTTCCGTCTACCAAATCCACTCACAAGGCTTTTGTCGCCCCCAGGCTATAGTAGAAGACACTTGCCCAAGGTGCCACGCAATGGAACTGAACCCGGAACCATGTGGTTCGTAAGCAAGCTACTTACCACACAGCCACTCCTACGCCTTGTATATACAAGAATTACAAATTTTAACCAACACACAAAGTCTGGTACGTTACGTTTACACTTACATCTGAAAAGTACCGGATCCCAACCACGTAAAGATGTTTCGTCGCATATCTACCGCGGGGCTTCTCAATTACATCGCATTTTGTAAAAGTCAGTTTCTCTTTCTTTATCTACGATCTTTTATTGTTAGTTACATTTGGGTATTATTAATGTATTTCTCCAGCCCGTTTGATATATAAAATATTTTCATTTATAGCTGTATCAGTTATCTGTTTGTATTAGAGTAACCTTTTCCCTTTTGGATATTGGACTCGTCGATCTGCCTCTACTTTCAAATTCTATTCTATTTTGTTTCCCTGCTTTTAATCCCCGCCACTCTCCTTATAACGTGCTATCTATTTTATCAAATTTTCTATCTCCTTTATTTACCGTCATTATTTTTTATTACTAACAGTAGTGATGAATGTATTTCACGTGGAATTTTCCGTCAGGGGCTCTTTTTGAGTAGTTTGGCATTTCAATTCCTGCAGTCATAAGATGGTGAACTGGCAGAGTCAATAGCACGCCGGACAAAATGCTGCTAAGCATTTCGTCCGTCTTTACGTTTTGAGTTCAAATTCCGCCGAGGTCGAATTTGCCTTTCATCCTTTTGGAGACGGTAAAATAAGTACCATTTGAACACGTGCCGGTCTTGTGCCAAAATTTGAAACCGTATTTCATCGTTGGTAAAGGAAAAACAACTTGAAGAAATAAATAAAAGTAAAGGTCACTTTCTTTTATCATAGTTAGATATTTCTCATGGCACCAGCAGAGACTATGGAAAAGGCGTTGCCCCGGAGGATAGCGACGGAGATGGGCTGAAGCAGACACTCTGACTCGTGGAGCTGACTCCACTAAGTCACAGAGTCCTAAACAAATCAACACCCACCGGCTGTCGAATTGTGGTAGAGGTCAAATACACACACACACACACACATTTATACAGTTGGCTTCATTCAGTTTTCTTCTATCAAATCCACCCACAAAGTTTTGGTCGGCCCAGAGCTTTATTAGAAAACACTTGCCCATGGTGCCATGCAAAGGGAATGACACCAGGACCATGTAGCTGGAAAGCAAACTTCCTTCCATACTCTCATGCCTGTTTGTATATAAATTTCTCCATCTTCCTCAGCAGACTTTTGTTTACTAATGGTATCTCAAAACATCCTGCCTGTTCATTGCTCGAATAAACGACAACCGACATGGAGGGTGTTTACAGCATCAGAAAAATACCTTGTTATTTATTTTAATTACTTACAATCTGAGTTCAAATCCCACCAGATTTAACTTTGCCCTTCATCTTTTCGGGATCGGTAATATAAAGCAACTGTCGAGTATTAAGGCGAAATATATCACCCAAACCCCTTCTCTTAAAACTACTAGCCTTGCCCTAAATCTGTTAGTCTTCATGCTGTTCTGGGAGCAATGTATCTTTCGAGTCAAGCGTTATTGTAACCGCCGAAAATGGATGCAGATACTGGCAGAAGTTTAGCTGGTAGTTACGTTATTTTATTTTAATTAACTTTTTTAAAAAATTTTCTAATGAGGATCTTTCTCTCCCTTGGGATCTTGCATCTATTTTTGTTCACGAATAGTGACGGGGTGTGGTTTAAATATATTTCGGTAACTGTATCCTCAAATAGCTACCAAAACACTTTGATGTGAGAGGAAATAAATGAAAAAAACCACTGAAAAAACGATAGGTCATGTATAATTGCGCCCCGGTTTGCTATGTGTATACATGCATACATCTATACACGCTGTGTACAGATGTATACAATTGTGTATAGATATAAATAGAACTGTGTATATATCCACATACAGAAATGTGCATGTATAGATGTGAGCATTTCTCTTTGCGTATATACGAAGTCTACTACATACACACACACTCATACATACATACACACACACACGTAAGCGTATACGCTCACCACATTTAACAGTGTGCAATTGTAACCAATGCAAACATGCGGTAACTAGTTTCTTATAGTAATAAATAATAATAAATGCGCCCTTTTAAAGCCTAGCCAGGCTCATGGACCCGGTTTCCCGGTTTCTATGGCGTATGTGTTCCCCAGCTAGACGGGACGCCAGTCCATCGCAGCGTTACTCATTTTTGCCGGCTGAGTGGACTGGAGCAACGTGAAATGAAGTGTTTTGCTCAGGAACACAACGCGTCGCCCGATCCAGGAATCGAAACCACAATCTTACGATCATGATGCTGACACCCTAACGACTAAGCCACGCGCCTCCACAGTTCCTTATAGTATTCAATGACAATTTATTCTCTCCTCTTAGATTTACTCGTTCCTTGATATGTCTGTTCGTCTGCTTGTCTCTGTCTGTCTATCTGTCTGTCTCTATATGTCTGTCTGTCTCTCTTTTTCTCTCAAGAGTGCTCTACTCTTGAGCAGGTTTCTTGAAGTGAACTTTCTCCAGCACACTTTAGCTTGTGCTGTCCTCTTCATTGAATGGTATGACTTACGCCTGTCTAACATCATTCATCAAAATCTCTCTCTTCCTTCTTCTGTGATGGTTGTGTGAAAAAATAATTCTCTACTTTCCTCTCCGGTTCACGATTTATTATTGCTCCACTGCGCTTCTTGAAACTGACTGACGTAAGTTTCAGTGAGTCATGACCCCTACGACTCATAAGGACGGAGATTAACCCGGTTTACACGCCGTATCACGGTTTTAGATTATCACACTCACCGCCCCATCGAACGGGACACTGCTCCTCTGTGGAGCTAACTTCGTAGCCATTGCTGGAACTCATTTACAGATGATACAACGTGGACTGAAGCAACATGAAATTAAGTGTTTCGTTTAAGGACACAACCTACCGCCCGATCCTGGAATCAAAATTAAGATCCTATGAATGTGAGCCCAGTACACTAAACCCTAGGCCACGCAACTTCATGAAGAACCAGCAACACATTTTTTTCCAGGAATATATATATACAGCGCAAATCTTGACTCGTGCCCTACATACTTGAAAACGAAACCAATGGTATTATTGTCATACAGCAGCAGCAGCAACAGAAGCAGCATTAGTAGTAGTAGTAGTAATAGTAGTAGTAGTAGTAGTAGTAGAAAGAAGGAAAGAAATAAGAAGGAAGAGAATGTATACGAGATAAAATCAAAATTCAGGCACAAAAGAGGCCACTGGATGAGATAAAGAAGAAAAAGAAGAAAGAGAAGAAGAAGAAGAAGAAGAAGAAGAAGAAGAAGAAGAAGAAGAAGAAGAAGATGGTGATGATGATGAAGCGGAGGAGGAGGAGAAGGAGAAGGAGAAGGAGGTGGTGGTGGTGGTGGTAAGGACATTGATGAAATCTTAATTAGAAAGCGACCCTGAGGCAAGTAGAGACTTAAGTGTCTTAAAGACGAGAACAAACAAATAAACACACAGTAATAGCAGCAGCAACGGCAGCAGCGGTAGTAGTCGTAGTAGTAGTGTAATGGCAGCACCAGAACCACCAGCAGCTGCGGTACTAGTGAAAGCCGTAGCAAAACCAGCTGCAGAAACAGCATTAAGAATGTCTTCTGTAAACAGTATTTGAGGAATCAGAAATATTCATATTTATTGGCGTGGCTGCGTGGTAAGACCCTTGCTTCTCAGCTATATGGTTTCATGTTCAGTCTCATTGCATGGCACCGTGGGCAAGTGTCTTCTGCTATAGTTTCAGGCCAACCAAAACTTTGTGAGTGGATTTTGGTAGACGGAAACTGAAAGAGAGAGAGAGATGCAGAGAGAAATAGAGGGAAAGAGAAAGAAGCAGAAGTGACAGAGAGAGAGGGAAAGTATGAGAGCGAGAGAGTATGAGAGAGAGTATGAGAGAGAGCGTATGAGAGAGAGAGTATGAGAGAGAGAGAGAGAGAGAGAGAGAGAGAGAGAGAAAAAGCGGAAGAAAGAGAGAGAGAGGCGATCTGGCAGAAACGTTAGCACGCCGGGCAAGATGCTTCACAGTATTTCGTCTGTCTTTACCGTCAGAGTTCAAATCCCGTCGACTTTGCCTTTCATCCATTAGGAGTCGATAGATTAAGTACCAGTTGCGTACTGGGATCGATCTAATCGACTTACTGCTTCCCCCAAAATTTCGGGACTTGTGCCTAGAGTAGAAAAGATTATTTCGCCAGTCCACCTCCAACTTTCATTTATTTTTTCTGAATCAGAAAGCCTGAAGGCAAAGTTAACCTCGGCGGGATTTGATCTCAGATCTGATAGGTGTGAACTGGACCAAATATTGACTTCAAATTTTTACCCAAGGCCAGCATTTTCGTGGGTGGAAGTAAGTACTTAGCTGATACTTATTTTATCAACCGCCCCAAAAATAAAGGATAAAGTTGACCTCGGTGGCAGTTGAACTCAGAACGTAAAATCGCAAGGAATATCAATAAGCATTTTTTTCCGGCGCGGTAACGATTCTGCAAGTCGTCGCCGTAATACAAAAATCAAAAAAAGGAAAAGAAAAAGAAAAAAATGCAAGATAACATCTACTTTCTCAGGATTTGAACTTCTAAATAGCAGTCGCTAATTAATCCGGTGCTCTACTGAATTTATCATGCACCGCATTTCTAGAAAATTCAATATTCTAAGATATTTGCAATCTGTCATAATACTTACTATTACATTTGCCTCTCAAACAACAGACCTCGTAGGCATTATACTAATGAAATGTTAGAAAAGCAAGCTACTACACCCAAGAATGTATGTTTTAAAAGTCATGCCCTCCCAGAGGAAATTAATGGAGTAGGTGAAATGAAAACGATAATAAACTATTGGAACTCTTCGAACTGATTAATAATTCGATTATGCATAAAGAATGGATCAATTGAGTTCCATGAGAAATCGTTTCTTTGAGTGTAATTTTTATTTCTCCATTTAAGTTATTTTTTCTTTCTTCTTTGTTATAATAACTATAATGACTTCTGAATCAGTCACAAGGCCAGCAAATTTTGAGCGGATGTGAAGTAGTTGATATGATCGATCCCGGTACTAGACTGCTTCCTGATTTTATCAAACTCGGAACGGTGAAAGCAAAGTTGGCCCTGGTAAGATTTGAACTCAGAATGCAAAGAAGTGGAAAAAGTGCTGTGGGATAAGTTTCTAATTTAGGGACAAAGAGACCAGTAATTTCGATCAGAGGGCGTGAGTCGATTGTACCGACCTACATATTTGACAGCTTCATTATTTTATCGACCCCAAGAGGATGACAGTCAAAGCCGACCTCGGTGGGATTTGAATGCAAAAGGACGGAAGAAATACCGTAAGGCAATTTGTCCCGACGCTCTTATGATTTTGCAAGATCATGGTCTTAATTTCTGATCTGTAAAAAGCTGGCAAAAAGGTCGACTTTACATTTCGATCTGTGGTGGTCTGTATAATAAAGTACCTTTCAAACTAACAAGCCATTGGTGTGACTAAATCAGAATTTATTAGAAAGTTACTGTTACTAAAAGGCAATCTTTGAATCCAACTTAACGTTGTTGTCTTGTTGGAATACTGAATATTGTGCCATCGGCATTGAGAGAACCTCTCGTTTAGACGTTTGGTGCGCATAAAAACTGAACGCACAGACCGTAGCAGAATCGTCTGTTATGGGTATGGGAACTCCCATATCACTTGATTTCAGTCGACTGGATATCATCAGTGGTAGGCATCCGGTTACCACATACCAGGTCAATCTCGCTGCTACGATATTCAGAATATCAGCATCTTCTCAGACACTAATGTCACAAATAGCCGGCAGGCTTATCAAAGGAATTAATTATTTGCAATGGAAGCAGTATTAGATTCCGAATGCAATGTTTATAGCCAACTTGAAGTGGATGTCTTGTTAGGAAACTGGATATTGTATCATTAACCTTGAGAGAGCCATGTAGATCGTAGAAGACGAAAACCGTCAGTAATGTGTTGAAAGCTTCCTTGTTCGCCTCCCGCTGATGATATCTTACAGGCTGAAATCACGTGGTATGTGAGTTCCCGCGCTGGTAAGACCTGTAAAACAGACGACTTGCGTCTACTACGATCTATGTGGGTAATTGTATGCACCAAGTGCCTATATGGGAGGTTCCTTCAAAGTTATTAACGCAGTATTCGGTGTGTTTCTAACAAGGCAATGACGCTAAGTTGGATATAAAGATTGCTTGTTGGTAGTAATACTGCTTCTGTCGCTAATAATTAGTCATTATTAAAAAGTAGTGGGACGGCGAGCAGGCAAAAGTGTTAGCACGCCGAACGAAATGCTTAGCGGTATTGCGTTTGCCACTACGTTCTGAGTTCAAATTCCGCTGAGGTCGACTTTGCCTTTCATATCCTTTCGGGGTCGATGTAATCGACTTAGTCCTTACCCCAAAATTCGAGGCCTTGTGCCTATATTAGAAACGAATATTAAACAGTAGGAAAGTAAAATCCCTCCCCGATTCATATAGACTCATAAGGCCGGATTCCTGGTTTCCATGGCGTATATATATTTCATACCTGGACGGGACACCGGTGCGTCGCCGGGTTACTTATTTTTTTCCATAAGAACATCATACATTGCCCGATCCAGCAATCGAAACCACAGTCTTACGATCATGAGTCCAACATCTTAACCAATAAGCCACACGCCCTCCACAGTTCTTATTACTATATCATAATTGTAAATTATTTGATATTTCGTAAGTATTTATGCTGACATTAAAGATTTTATCGCACAAAGGTGAAGCAGTGTAAAGGGTGAGACAGGCCTCAACAACAATCAAGGTGAGTTTTGGGTTTCTTCTTTCGCCTCGTCAGCCAATAAAATCCAGCATTCCAACGTTGTGACCGGTGAAAGAATACATAAAGTTCTCATAATTCTGATTCTGCAAATTCTAAATCTGTAAGTTTTCGCGTCGTATTACCAAGTCATCACCATCACCATGATCATCAGTAACAGGATCAACAGCACTGTGTCTGGTAGAATCAGTTCGGTTTATAAAGCACAATATGTACGAATACACACATTTATAGGTATAAATATAACACACACACACACATACAGATAGATAGATAGATAGATAAATAGATAGATAGATAGATAGAAATATCCGTCTGCTGATCAACCTGTTAGTCTTTCAGTTGCCGGCTATGTATCTACATCTTCCTCTCTCTCTTTCCAGTTATATATATATATATATATAT
>NC_068995.1:48724089-48725169 GCF_001194135.2 Octopus bimaculoides | reverse complement strand
TATATATATATAATACATATTCATATATATAATATATATATATGAATAAAATGCATATATATTTATTTATATAAGTGCGCGTGTGTGCGCGCCCGCGCATGTTTATACACAGAAAGTGGTATATATTTGTATACACACACATGTACGTGGGTAAATTAATAAACAATACATAACGATATCACGAATTATGATTAAGATGACGTTGCGTCTCTTTCAGCTCAATCGTATGATATGCATTCAACTCCATCCTGCAATTCCATCCACACACATACACACAGATGTCTGTAAGTATATATATATATATATATATATATACGTATATATAACGACAGCATACGTATTCATGTACGCATATATATATATATATATATATATATATATATATATATATATATATATATATATATATATATATGTACATCCTACACTCACGCGCACATATGATTACATCAAAAAATAGAAAACATCAGTAGGTATTTAAAAATTCTCCACTAAGTAAATTAAAGAGTTGTCGGTTTATAATTGTATTAATAATGAATGTAGATTATATAGGAAAAGACAAATATTCGACTCGTACTTGACACATATTTTATTTATGTAGCAAATACAAATGCGATATCGTGCTGAGAGAGAGAGAGAATAAAAAATAATATAAACTATGTTTGGAAAATATTTTATTAAATTATTTACAATGTAATATTTATTTGATTGAAATAAAATTTATATTTCAAGTTATTTGAGTTTATTTTCAGTTAAGAGTTTAGCAATAAAGTAGTGTTGTGGTTGGTGTATCTGTTTGTTTGCGTGTTCCTGTGTATGTATATACGTGTTTGTGTTTGTGTGTGTGTGTGCGTGTGTGTGTGTATGTGTGTGTGCACGCGTGCGTTTGTATGAAGGGAATTGACAAACATTGACAAACATGCACATACATATATACACATATATATAAATATATATTACTGTATATATATATATATAAATATTATATATATGTATATAATTGTATATACATCTAAATAAATATTATATATATATATGTATATATACATATATATATATGTATATATATATATATATATA
>NC_068995.1:48721067-48721854 GCF_001194135.2 Octopus bimaculoides | reverse complement strand
TATACACACATGTAATTAAATTTTGGAATAGTGGATCTCGAAGCAGATTATAAGGATATAAATAATTGCGCACAAATATTAGCCTTTGCCATACAAAGAATTTTTAATCGAATATTTACGCGTTGTTGTTTATTGTATTTTTGTTTCTTTATTGCCCACAAGGGGCTAAACATAGAGGGGACAAACAAGGACAGACAAAGAGATTGAGTCGATTATATCGACCCCAATGCGTTACTGGTACTTATTTAATCGACCCCGAACGGATGAAAGGCTAAGTCGACCTCGGCGGAATTTGAACTCAGAACGTAAAGACAGACGAAATACCGCTAAGCATTTCGCTCGGCGTGCTAACGTTTCTGCCAACTCTCCGCGTATAGCATTATCATCTTAGGTCGTCCACTATGTTTATATACATACGTACATATATATATACACATAGACAGACACACACAGAGACACACAGAAGCACACACATAGACATAATTACACATGGCACTTCCTCGGTCACGACGACGAGGTTGCCAGTTGATCCGATTAGCGGAACAGCCTGCTCGTAAAATTAACGTTCAAGTGGCTGAGCACTCCACAGACACGTGTACCCTTAACGTAGTTCTCAGGGGCGGGGGGATTCAGCATGACACAGAGTGTGACAAGGCTAGTCCTTTCATAATACAGGTGCAGCAGAAAATGTGAGAGAAAATTGTGGTGAAAGAATACAGCAAGGTTCGCCACCACCCTCGGCCTGAGCCTCGTGGAAATTTAGGTGTCTTCGCTCCATAAACACTCA
>NC_068995.1:48720323-48720774 GCF_001194135.2 Octopus bimaculoides | reverse complement strand
CACCCACCCACCCAAGTACATGTGCGTGTGTACATGTGGGTGTGTGCGTGCGTGTATGTGCGTGTATATGTATGTTGTATAAACTTTCATGTGTATGCGTAATAAAACCGAAACTGATTGTCTATCTTCTGTACAAGACTCTGAGTATCGGCTTTCGGGACGTAAGGCGAATGTGAAAATTTATTTCAGTGATATTTATATCACCGGATGTAATCAGAATATATTTAAATTAAGCGTGGTATATAACAGCGTTCTCTTAATTATATTACACGATATGTGTGTGTATGTGCATATTTTTACATATACTTTATATGTGTGTATGTATGTACATAGAATATACATACGTACATGTATATATATGTATATATACACATACACATATACACACACATCAATATATATATATATATATATATATATATATATATATATATATATATATATATATATA
>NC_068995.1:48719570-48720286 GCF_001194135.2 Octopus bimaculoides | reverse complement strand
ACATATATCTATCTATCTATCTATCTATCTATCTATCTATCTATCTATCTATCTATCTATCTATCTATCTATCCATGTCCCCTCTGTGTGCAGCCCTGTGTGGCTAATAAAAGAAAGTTATCTATCCATACATCTCTCTCTATATATATATTTGTAAATATCTATGTGTGTGTGTATACATACATATAAATACAAATATTTATATACGTGTCTGTATATATATATATATGCATACATGCGTGTATATAGTTATATATAAATATACAACTCTCTCTCTCACTATATGTATGAGTGTGTATGTGTATATATGTATATAAATATATGACCCATCACGCCGAAGAAAACCGCTGCCGTGGCAGATACAGGAGTCACGCAAATGGCGCCCGTGCCGGTGGCACGTGAAAGCAGCCATTACACTCTCGGAGTGGTTGGCGTTAGGAAGGGCATCCGGCCGTAGAATCTATGCCAAATTAGACTGGAGTCTGGTGCAGCCTTCCAGCTTCCCAGCACCAGTCAAACCGTCCAACGCATGTCAGCAAGGACCACGGAAGTTATATGACAATGATGACGATGATGATGATGTATATCTATATTTTTATGTATATGTGTTTGTATATATATATGTGTGTCTGTGTGTGTATGAATCCTTATATGTATTTGTATCTATTTATACATGCATACATTCATATATATATATATATATATATATATATATA
>NC_068995.1:48713689-48714900 GCF_001194135.2 Octopus bimaculoides | reverse complement strand
AGAGAGAGAGAGAGAGGGAGAGAGATAGGAACCTCGCTGTTTTTAATTCTCCATCTCTTCTCACCATATGCACATACACACACACGCACACACATACAGTTACACACATATACACATATACCGCTAAAACGTCCAGGAAGCTTCCTGCAACTAACAGAATTTTCCGCAACGCACACTCACACATACACCTATATACACTCATCCACACACACAGACACACGCACAAGAACAAGAACCAGAAGAACAACAACATCGCCCTCCCTACATAGAATCTGCTCCATTTGGTATCCAATTTAATCATTGATATTTCGTTAGGTTGCAGAGGTAGATGATGGGTAGACGGAGCGAATCTCAGCATCCTAGCAGTTTGCGCTGCAGAGAGAAAGAAAAAAAGAAAGAATGAAACCAATATAAAAGTGAAAGAAGAAAAATAAAGGGGGGGGGGAATGGAAAAACATATATTGTCAAAGAGCGGTGCTAACACACAGTTGTGTCTGTGTGTCTGTCACACCGCCTGGTTCCGGCTCGCCATCTGCGTGCGGGCGCGTATATGTGCGTGCGGGCGCGTATATGTGCGTGCGTGCGTCTGAGTGCATGTTCGTGAATGAGTTCGCGCATGTATATGTATGTATGTATGTATGTATGTATGTATGTGTGTGTGTTTGTGCATGTGTGTTTGTGTGTGTGCGTCTGTTTCTCTCATAGATATCTGTCAAACTACTACTAGTAGTAGTAGTAGTAGTAGTTGCTGCTGTACTGTAATTGTAATGCTTGGTGTTACGGGTATTTAGTCCCTACTCATTCTTGAAGATGCAGGCTTTCCAACCATGACTATTTCACCAGTTTCCATTCTTTCTTCCTTTCTTTCTTCCTTCCTTCCTTTCTTTCTTTTTCCTCTCTGTATTGCTACAGTGTGCAATATAATAATATTTCTTCTTTTAAGCGGTACGGAAGTGGCTAATATTTTTAGCAGCTTGACCGAGCATGTAGTCGCTCTCTCTCTCTCTCTCTCTCTCTCTGTCACTCCCTCATTCTCCTTCTCTTTCTCACTCATTTTCTCTTCCTCTTCCTTTCTTTTCTCTTTCTCTCTCTCTTGTTTTCTCTATCCTCACCCCCCCCCTTTCTCTTCTTCGCCGGTACCGCGCAGTTACAGAATACTAGTGTACGTATGAATGTATCTATATGTACGTAAGTATATATGTATGTACGTA
>NC_068995.1:48711408-48713679 GCF_001194135.2 Octopus bimaculoides | reverse complement strand
GGATGCATGCATATATGTGTGTATGTATGTATGTGCGTGTGTACGTATGTATGTATGTGTGTATGTATGTATGTATGTATGTATATACATGCATGATATTTTCACGAATGTATATAAATCTTAGTAAGACAGCAAGCTGGCCGAATCGTTAACACACCGGGCAAAATGCTTGGCGGCATATGTCTTTCAGCTTGACGCTCTGAGTTCAAATTCCTCCGAGGTTGACCTTTGCCTTTCATTCTTTCGGGGTTCGATGAAATCTACAAGAGTCCCCCGTGCTTATATGTGTGTTATTAGACATACACATGAGCTTAATTCTAATAATTTCGCCTCTGATTCTAATAATTTCGCCCCTAATCGTAGCTCGTAGTTCTCAACCATTTTTCTGCTTATGGACCCCTTCAGTTCCTGTTTCCCTCGGGTGGACCTCTGTAGCTCGCTTCCCAACCACATGGTTCCAGGTTCAGTCCCACAGCGTAGCACCTTGGGCAAGTGTCTTCTACTATAGACTCGGGCCGACCAAAGCCTTGTGAGTGGATTTGATAGACGGAAATTGAAAGAAGCCCGTCGTATATGTATATACATGTATGTATGTACGCATGTATGCGTGTCTTTGTTTGTCCCCACACCATCGCTTGACAACCGATGTTGGTGTGTTTACGTCCCCGTAACTTAGCGGTTCGGCAAAAGGAACCCGATAGAATAAGTACTAGGCTTACGAAGAATAAGTCCTGAGTTCGATTTGTTCGACTAAAAAGGCGGTGCTCCAGCATGGCCGCAATCAAATGAATGTAACAAGTAAAAGAGTTAAATGAGAATGTATCCTGTGTATTTTAGAACGATAACCAATTTATTTGGACCCTCAAGGTTCATATGAACCCCAGTTTTGAACCACTGATCTAAGTGGATGCTCCTGTAACCGAGTCAGATCTCCCTTTGTGATATTTGCGGGTCAGAGTCGGATCGAAAGGAAACACTTTGGACGGCAATATACGGATGGTGTCTATAACAGAAAGGTTCAAATATATCGTCCCCTGCGTTTGGGGGACACGCAGTCACTTTGCGACATTGGAAGGATAACGGTTGCGATTTTGAAAGGATAACGGTTTGGGTGATTTGACGTTTGTGGGATTTGAACTCGAATTGAAAAAAACAAAATGTTAAAACAAAAAACGCCCAGGCAATTTGTCAATCACGGGAATAATTCTGCTAATTTTCCACCATTAATAACACCAACGGCAATGATGATGATGATGATGGTGGTGGTGGTGGTGGTGGTGGTGGTGGTGGTGGTGGTGGTGGTGGTGGTGGTACAATGAAATTTAAACAAGTTAGGCGTAGGAGTGGCTGTGTGCTAAGTGGCTTACCAACCACATGGTTCCGGGTTCAGTCCCACTGCGTGGGAAAGTGTCTGCTACTATGGCCCCAGGCCGACCAAAGCCTTGGGAGTTTTATTTTGAGCCGTAATTGTAATCTCACAGTTCATGCACTAACACATACACACAACAACATCATCATCAACATCATCATCATCATCATCATCACCACCACCACCACCACCACTACCACCACCACTACCACCACCATTTTCAGGACATTTATAAATGTCCTGAAAATTCCACACACCCTTGGCTTTGTTGTCTCATTTTATTTAACACACACACACATACATACATACATACATAGATAAATATTATGTATGTGTGTATATATATATATATATATATATATGTATGCGTATGTATGTACGTATGCATGTATATGTGTATAGTGGTGGAGTTCAGAGTTAAACCACGTGACGGATGAACTCTACCACTTAAGTAGGCAAAGCGAGATTTGAACTCAGAGCGCAAGAGTATAAACCCCAAACTATATTCAGCATATGGCAAACCAGTCTCACGCTCTTACACCACCACCCAGTTCACCAACCTCAATTAATAGTATCTTTTATTGGATTTTTTCATCTGTTATTACTATTTTATAATCTAACGTAAACTAAAATATGCCTCTAAAACATTAATTTATTCACAAAATGCAAACGATGTTACATATACGGAGATATTTCTTACCCTGCAGTGACCCGCATGACACTAAAGTTGAAAAAGAAGGATCTGTTTAGATTTTATGTCAATATATGTAATATGTTTTGGACATAGACCTACAGCAGTTTGTTTTAACATCGTTACCTGTTAACATCTACACACACACACACACACACACACACACACACACACATATATATATGTATATATATATATATATATATATATA
>NC_068995.1:48710370-48710805 GCF_001194135.2 Octopus bimaculoides | reverse complement strand
TATATATATATATATGTATATATATATGTGTGTGTGTGTGTGTGTGTGTGTATACATATATATGTGTGTGTGTGTATATATATCAATTTATAGATATTTACATGCATACAGATGGACACCATTTGGTAATGTTAATGATACCAATGCATTTAAATATGTTTATATACGTGAATACGTCTACATCTCTCCTCATGTGCCACGTCGTAACTTAATTGATACACACACACAAATAGAAACACACATACACACACACTTATGCTTGTGTCCTTATGAAAAATATACATACGTGTGGTAAGAAGCTTGCTTACCAACCACATGGCACCTTGGATAAGTGTCTTCTACTATAGCCTCGGGCCGACCAAAGCCTTGTGAGTGGATTTGGCAGACGGAAACTGAAAGAAGCCCGTCGCATATATATATATATATATATATATG
>NC_068995.1:48707887-48710191 GCF_001194135.2 Octopus bimaculoides | reverse complement strand
TGTGTGTGTGTGTGTGTGTGTGTGTGTGTCTTTGTGTCTGTGTTTGTCCCCCCACCGTCGCTTGACAACCGATGTTAGCGTGCTTACGTCCCCGTTACTTAACGGTTCGGCAAAAGAACCGATAGAATAAGTACCAAGGTTACAAAGAAAAAGGCCTGGGGTAGATTTCTTCTACTAAAAGGCGGTGCTCCAGCATGGTCGCAGTCAAATCTTTGAAACAAGTGAAAGAATAAAAGAGAATACATGCCATAAGACATATTTATAGTCCATATCATTTCCTATTCACATGATTCAAAACGAAATATTGGTTCTTGTATCTGTTTTGTCCACCAACATTTTGAACTTGTTATCTTTAGACACCAATTTATCAAATCGTTCGGTTTGTTAACCCTTTTTGCATGTCATAGAACAATCCAGCTGTTACAAGTTTCTGTTTGATAAAAAATTGTGTAACCGGAGCCTTGAAGACAATCTTAAACAGATTTCAGCCACCGGTTATCCCTCTATCTCCCTTATCTATCTATCTATCTATCTATCTATCTATCGATCTCTGTCTTTCTCTGTATGTATATATATATACATACACAAACACATATACACACATACACATATATATATATATATATCCAAAGGTCTTGTTATATGCCACTCTGCCTATCTATCTTTTTACGTTTTAAATTTTTTGAGTCATTTTTGACTGTGGCTGTACTGGGGCACAGTCTTGAAGAATTTTTAGTTTTTCAAAGCCTGGTACTGGTTCTAGCCGCCCCTTTTGTCGAACCGCTAACTTACGGAGACGTAAACACACCAACACCGGTTGCCGAGCCGTGATCGCTTTGAGCAAAAGTGATCGGGTAGAAGAGGGCTGACAAACCGCGGGTACTTCATTGTCTGATTTGCTTCTCCACGTTCGGTGATGGCTGGGCCGATCCTGAAGTTTCATCTGGCAATTGTTCACTCACGTTCCTTTTCCTCAAGCGGTTCGGAGTCCTCCACTGAACCAATGGTGGTTCTGATCCAGAAGTTAGCTACACAACGGAGGGAATTTTTATACCATTTATTGAATTTTTCATACCATTTCTAGATGAAGCATTTTTAGACTTCTCTGTCCAAAAAGCTGGAGTTTGATGTTTTTTTAGGGTCAAGGCATATGCGAAGAAAGTTCTTAATTTCACTCGATAAGACGAGTTTAACCTCCATGAAGGTGAGTGGCTTAGCAGTTATGGTAATCGGTTCACGATCGTAAGATCGTGAGATCAGTTCCCTGCGGCGCGTTGATTCCTTCAGCATCAGAGTTTATTTCTCGTTGCTCCAGTCCACTCAGCTGACAAGAACGAGTTGCAGCACTAATTCAAAGAACTAGGGTTGTTTTATCACACACTGTGTCTCGCCGAATCTCCCTGAGAACTACGTTAAGGGCACGCGTGTCTGACAAGTGCTCAGTCACATGGACATTAATTTGATGAGCAGACTGTTCTGTTGATCGAATCAACTGGAAAATTCGTTGCTGTAACTGACGGAATGCCAGTCAACCCTCATGGAAAGATGGCGTACATCATTAACAATTATTGTCATCTCAACTCGATTAGCAACTCCAGTAAGAGCAGCAATACCAATTAAGAGGTGCAATTTTTGTTCTGTTAGTTGTCTTCAAGGCAGCCAATAATTAAGCATCATGTGTTGTTGAACAGCGTTGGGGAAGGATTTCTTGGCATACGTTGTTCTCTCAGAAATACTTAAAGGTAGACGCGATCACATGTCAAACCCTGATAAGTAACACTGGAAAACACCACAAAAACGTTGTGATTTTATTACTTGGTTCGAGAACAGTATTCCATTCTATTTCTCCTTCATGGGTGCTAAAATCATTACAGTTGAGAAAATTATAAACTATCTAGTGCCTGATTTGCTGCCGGTGAGAGAGGATGTGACAGACAGAACTGGTCGACGTTCCTCGCACATACAACTATAAGTAGACATAAATAAGTTCCACTAAACATTTCGAAACAGATGAAGAATAACGTTGCCAAGAAGCTCAATAAACGAACAAGAGGACGAAGATCGATTTCTTCATGGCTTTCTTTCATTGTTTTTATTTCGTGAAATGCAACATTCCAAACTGTATTGTTCTTTGGGATTTAGATCATACATATACACATACACAGAGGCAAAGGCACGCGCATATACACACAATAACAAACATACGCAAGCGCACACACACACGCAAAACATATAAGCATAACAAGCAAGCAGTGTATGTATAAATGTACGCATGTTTGTGTGTGTGTGTGTGTGTGTATATAT
>NC_068995.1:48704597-48707603 GCF_001194135.2 Octopus bimaculoides | reverse complement strand
TATATATATATATATATATATATATATATATATATATATATATATATATATATATATATAGGTATGTGTATGTGCGCATGTATATATATATATATTTGTATATAAATATATAGGTATGTGTATGTGCGCATGTATATAACTATATAAATGTACAGGCATGTGTATATGTCCATGTATGTATATTTGTATATAAATATATGTATGTAAATTTCAATATATGTGCTATATATATGTGTGTGTGTGCATGTGCGTGTGCATGTGTACGTGCGCATGTGTATGTATATGTATATGTACGTATGTATATAAGGATGCCCTCTATACATGTACATTTGTACATAGAAGCTACACGCAAGCTGTCTCCATCCAATTCTCCAAAGACCATTCTGTGTCTAACCGTCTGACAATATTGTAACTGATGAGAGCCGGCAGATAGAATAAGGTGACTGCAGGGATGAACTAAACAACTTTTGATAAATAAAGCTGCACTGCATTCGATTCTATTCCCCTCATGACTACTTAAACCGTTGCAGATAACAAAAGTTCCTAATGCCTTAAATGCCGCCATTGAAAGGCTCACAAAGACTTGGTCAAACAACCTTCATACGTGTAATTGAAAGCAGAATGATTGTCTTCGATGTTACAAATATTTCAAAAGGAATATTCCATTGAGGTTATCAGTCTGGTGTTACTTGTGTTTATTTTGGTTCTAAATCCGCTGTCATTTCTTTCACATAATCCACTGGTTATGTGCTATGCTCCTTCTACACTAGTGCAATAATGTAGTCCGCAATTTCTTTGGGGATAGCTTATAGATTTAGACTAGAAATATTTACAGTACTGAGAAACAACTGAGATTTAGTTAAAATATTTTCTACTGATAGAGAGGAGGAATATAATGAAAAGAACTTGTCATATTTTACAATTTAACTTATTCTCCCAACCTAAAATCTTTACACAAATAATGTCTCTGTTTTTCAAATTCTAGAGTCTAGAGAATCACAGTTACGAATACCTAGGTATTGCTGAAAATATCTCACATACTGATGTTGCGAGCAAAAACAGAATGTTTTGCAGTGTAAGGTATTTATAACTTCCCTTTGGCAAAACAATGTCCCATAATGTATTTACAATACCTCTACTGATACAAACATTTGGGATACTTCACTGGTTTATGGAGGAAATCTACTCCGCGGGCATTCAAATTGGCAAGATACTGACATCAACTGTAAACTTCAGCAGAAACAGAGATACTGGGAGATCCTATCCCAGGAAAAAAAAAAGGAGAAAAGAGGATGACAATAAATGGATTCAGTCTTTGAGTGCCGTATGGTAGCATCCAGATAGTATCTGCGAGATAATGGTTTCAAATTTTGGCACAGTGTCGACAAATTTAGGGGTAGCGGTTAAATCGATTTCATCGACTCCAGTGTTCAGCTGGTTCTTATTTCATCGGCGTCGAAAGGACATAAAGCAAAGTCGACCTCGGCGACGTATGAATTGAAAAAGTAAAACCGGAAGAAATGACATTGAACATTTCGTCCGGCGTGCTAGCGATTTCGCTGATTCGCTGCCTTCTTGTCTGCGAAGCTGTGGCTGCATAAATAAATAGATCAAACAAATTCGCGAACGTGTCGAAAACAAGGCGCCATTCATAAGAAATCTCACCCAGTCAAACTGAATTTTATATTTAATTTGAATCCACTGTCAGCATTGGGTTCCTCTAGCAATAAATATTAAGTTATTATTCCTAAACTCTGTTTTCAAAAATAACCTCAATTTCATACACACGCATGCGCACACACACACACACACACACACACACACACACACATGCCAACATACACACATGTCGATGCAGAAAACAATGCATTTAGTTCTGTATACTTAACAAACATGTAGCTTCATATCAAGGTAAGAGCGTGCTTTTAGATTGTTGCATAACAAAAGCCGTTGAGGACGCCGAACGATTTTAATCACTTTAACAAAGAATCATATGATAATAAACCGATTTTATGTTCTGGTAATTCATAAAGTTATTATTATTGTTGTTTTTATTTTATTGCAATTAATGCTGCCTCTCTTTTATGTTAAATAGTTAAAAGGAATGCATTTAGGAATGTCTTACTAGAGATCACTGCGTCCAAAATTTGCACATTAAACGCTCATATTTTGCAGGATCCCGCGCGCACACACACACATGCACCTACTCATACACATATACGTGCAATTTCTCTCTCTCTCTCTCTCTCTCCCTCTCTCTCTCTCTCTCTCTCTCTCTCTCTCTATCACAGGCATATAATATTTTGCGATATACGTATACTTCAGAACGGAGCGTCAGTCGAGTCCGTAGCGATAATAGGAAATTAGAATGACAAAATAATATATAATTTAGAGACATCATGAGCTTACATTTGTTTCTGCTATAAGATGTAAAGCACTCCTAGCTGAATGCTTGAGTATCAACCAGTAGATTCATCGGAGCTTCAGTCATATATGTATCGACCCCAGTCATATATATATCGACCCCAGTGCGTAACTGGTACTTATTTAATCGACCCCGAAAGGATGAAAGACTAAGTCGACCTCGGCGAAATTTGAAGTAGAAGACACTAGCCCAAAGTGACGCCCAGCTTTGGACAGAACCCAAATCAATGAGATTGGAAAGCGAGTGTCTTACCAAACGGCCATACCTGCGCCTATGAACAGTAAAATCGATACAAAGAGTACCATGACCGTGCTGTGGGAGTGAGAAATCCAATTTTGCGGACGGAGTCCTTCTTCAGGTCTAAGTCGATAGAAAAGAAATTAAGGTTTCACACATAAATCTTGCCGAATGAAACCAACTCCAGCCCCTTTGGACTGTGATTATGAGTGTGCGCGCGCGCGAACACATACATAGTACACACATACACACATACGAACATATATACATATATATATATATATACATATGTATACATATATATATATATAATTGTACATATATATATGTATACGTATCTACCC
>NC_068995.1:48702921-48704006 GCF_001194135.2 Octopus bimaculoides | reverse complement strand
TATATATATATATATATATATATATATATATATATATATATATATATATATGATTGTACAAAAATCTATAAAGAAGCGGACGAGATAAGAAGAATAAAACACGAAAGCCATGAAATGATTAATGACATGTCTGTCTTTATCTATTTACCTTTCTTCACACCTTCTTTGTCTTGCTCATTCTCCTTTATTAATTTTATTACTGCTGTTATATTAAATCTTATGTTACTGCTACACCAACGTAGAGCGAGATAAAATTACCGAACTTAACGTATGTGGCTGTGTTTTTAGGCGCACGTGTCTAGTTTTGATTATATCTATATGTGTGTGTGTGTGTGTTTGTGTATAGGTCTACATGTCCGCAAGTTTATCATTCGTTTTGTGTAGTCTTATAATACATGACATCGAAGGTCCTCATGATCACGTGATTATAGTCGTATGTGCGTGATGTCACCCAATTTTACGCCGTCTGGCCACTGCGGATTTCTCATCCCGTTAGAAATTCACGTTGGATTTTTTCACATCGCAACCCATTCTTTTTGAAAGAGACACTCAAAATATTATGTTTGGTTCCTTACACGTAGGAGAAAGACTAAAGAGTCGTGGTTGGAATGATTTTAACCACAGATCCGCTCAGTCAAGGTTGAGTAAGGTTATGCAACTGTATGGATAAAGGTAAAATAAAGGTGAAGTTACCTTCTCGAGTCGAACCTACACATAAGGGCCGGTTTCTCAGTTTCAATGGCGTATTTATTGTCTACCTGGATGGGACGCTGGCCCGTCGTAGGATAACTCATTTTTGCCAGCTGAGTGGACTGGGGCAACGTGAAATGAAGTGTTTTGCTCAAGAACACAACGCGTCGCCCGGTCCAGGAATCGAAACCACAATCTTACGATCATAGTGCTGACACCCTAACCACTAAACTATGCGCCTCCAGTAATTGCATGGATGCGTTAAACACACTCGTTCTCGAAGAGTGGCTGTGTGGTAAGTAGCTTGCTTACCAACCACATGGTTCCGGGTTCAGTCCCACTGCGTGGCACCTTGGGCAAATGTCTTCTACTATAGCCTCGGGCCGACCAAAGCC
>NC_068995.1:48701508-48702716 GCF_001194135.2 Octopus bimaculoides | reverse complement strand
ATATATATATATATATATATATGTATGTATGTATATATACGTGAGTGTTTGTGTGTCTTTGTTTGTCCCCCCAACTTCGCTTGACGATGCCGGTGTGTTTACGTCCCCGTAACTTAGCGGTTCGGCAAAAGAGGCCGATATAATAAGTACTAGGATTTCAAAGAATAAGTCCTGGGGGTCGATTTGCTCGACTAAAGCCGGTGCTCCAGCATGGTCACAGTCAAATGACTGAAACAAGTAAAAGAGTAACCGGGGTCCTTATGATCCTTGAGTGAGTGGGTGGGTCACAGTTTGTTGCTGAAATTTATTTGCAATTAATTCAAAATTAATAAACAAAATATTTAACACATGATTTTGTACAATTCCTAATAATATGATAATATCAAAATAAAACAGGACTTTTCGAACATGGAATGGCAATGAGGATCCATCCGAGGAAAATAGGAATCAAAATGATCCAAAACAAAGAAAAAACCAGAAAGCTACTACATTAGAGGATTCCGATATTTCGCAGGCATTTGGACCAGATCCTTTGCTTCTCAATCACTATACATATCGGGTTGAAATTTTGACACAACGCTAGCAGTTAGGGGGGAGGGGAGGAAGTCAAATACATCAACCCCAGTGTTCAACTGGTACTTATTTTATCGACCACGAAAGGATTAAAGGCAAAGTCAACCTCGTTGGAATTCGAACTCAGATCGTAGGGACGGACGAAATGTCGCTAAGCATTTTGCCGTGTGTGCTGACAAGTCAATCACTTCACTGCCTTAATAATAACAGCAGCAGCAGCAGCAACAACAACAACAACAACAACAACAACAACTATAATAATAATCCTTTCTACTATAGGCACAGGGCCTGGATTTTTGTGGGGAGGGGGACAATCGATCACATGCATTATTTGACTGGTACTTAATTTATTGACTCAGAAAGGATGAAAGGCAAAGTCGACCTCGCCGGAATTTGAACTCAGAACGCAGCGTCAAACGAAATACTTATTTCTTTATTGCCCACAAGGGGCTAAACATAGAGGGGACAAACAAGGAGAGACAAAGGAATTAAGTCGATTACATCGACCCCAGTGTGTAACTGGTACTTAATTTATCGACCCCAAAAGGATGAAAGGCAAAGTCGACCTCGGCGGAATTTGAACTCAGAACGCAGCGCATATATAATATATATGTGGTAAGAGAGAGAGAGAGAGA
>NC_068995.1:48696712-48696994 GCF_001194135.2 Octopus bimaculoides | reverse complement strand
ATATATATATATATATATATATATATATATATATATATACGTGTGTATATATGAACTACATATCATATAGCACACACCAGACATATATATATATATATATATATATACACGCACACATGTACATACGCATGTACACACCCTCCCACGCACACGCGCATAATTATATACATAGAAATAGATATATATGTCAAACACATACGTATATATGTGCATAGAAACACATACACATGCATATATACATATACATATACATATACATAAATATATATATATATATATATA
>NC_068995.1:48692459-48695495 GCF_001194135.2 Octopus bimaculoides | reverse complement strand
ATATATATATATATATATATATATAATGATTATATTGATTATATACATACATTTGCGTAGCCTACATACGTATGGGTATATATGTGTCTGTGTTTCTGTACAGAAACAACATATAACAATATAAAATGAAACGAATCTGGTACAAAATTATTGAAAAATAAACTTATGAATCTTTTTTTTTTACCTTTTCTGCTTTCTGTTCTGTTGTTTGGGTTCAATAAACTCCAGCAAAACCGCTGTTCTTGTGTGTATATGTGTATGTGTGTGTGTGTGTGCACGCGTATATGTATGTATGCATGTATATCTATCTATCTTATTTCTTTATTGCCCACAATAGGCTAAACATAGAGGGGACAAACAAAGGGATTAAGTCGATTACATCGACCCCAGTGCGTAACTGGTACTTAATTTATTGACTCCGAAGCGATGAAAAGCAAAGTCGACCTCGGCGGAATTTGAACTCAGAACGTAACGGCAGACGAAATACCGCTAAGCATAAACACAAACACACACACATGCACACATCCACACACGTATATGTGTGTGCATAGTTTTTTTAATTCTTTTATTTACTGCGCCCATGCTGGAGCACCGCCTTTTGTCGAGAAAGTTGACCCCAGGACTTACTCTTTGTAAGCCTGGAACTTATTCTATCCGTCTCTTATGCCGAACCGCTAAGTTACAGCGACGTAAACACACCAGTATCAGTTGCCAAGCGATGTTGGGAGGGTCAAACATAGACATACGAACATACACACACACACACACACACACACATACACACACACACACACACACACACACACACACACACACACACACACACACACACACACACACACATTAATATACATATACGACGGACTTCTTTCAGTTTCTGTCTACCAAATCCTCTCACAAGGCTTTGGTCGTCCCGAGGCTATAGTAGAAGACACTTGCCCGAGGTGCCACGCAGTGGGACTGAACCCGGGACCATGCGGTTGGTGAGTAGGCTACTTACGATACAACCACTCCTGTATGATATAATTCCTGAGATGCTTGGTATAAAGATGGACATACCGAGTTAGTTTCAATCTAGAGATTACCTACATCATAAGCGAAGCAGCTTGAATATAGTGGAGTAAATATACACATCGTCGATTACGTTAAAACCTACGAAACGACAGTGTCGATAACCATTATAGTGAATTCCTGCTGATTTATCCTCCATTAGCTGTGACTGATTATAGTAACCAACGCAGCAGATAACAATTTATCTGTCATATAAATTCTAGAATGGTGCAGTTCTAACCAAGTAATTATTCACGAGCCCATCTTCAACAGATAATTACGGTTTTGTAATTAAACAAATTATTATGATTGCTATATTTATTATACGGCGAAACACACTGCTGCTTGATCGATTGGTTTGGAGAGAAAGCTGTCTTCCTCTGTCTGGTGAGTTTCGAAAGACTTAGCGCACCTTTAAAATAAATTCAGTGTAATATAACGTCATCAACATTACCACCACCACCACCACCACCTCGGACACCAACACCACTAACTACAACAACAACAGTATCAGCAACAATCGTAGCAAGTGATTCTAATTTTGGCAAAAGACCAGCGGTTGGGAGGATGGGAGATCAGTTTTTACCATTATCCAAGTTATAGATTTTTATTTATTTCATCGGGTTTGAAAGAATGAAAGCAAATTTTTACCTTGGCGTGATTTGAAGTTAGACCGTTAAAAGTAGAATGAAACATCGCGAAGTCATAGTTTCAATGCTCTAACGATTATACTACTTCGTCACCTTTCTACTATGGGTTTGAAATTTTGGCGGAAGGCGCTAGTTGATTACATTGACTTAGATCTTGAGTGGGTACTTACTTTATTGTATCAGAAAATAAAAAAGGGCAAAGTTAACTCGGAGAAATTTGAACACAGAACGTAAAAACGGACGAAATTCCGTGAAGCATTTTGTATGGCGTGTTAACGATTCTGCCGATAGATAGATAGATAGATAGATAGATAGATAGATAGATAGATAGGGACAGACAACCAAACAGACCGACAGATAGGTAGACAGACAGACAGACAGACAGACAGATAGATAAATAGATACATAGATAAAGACAGACAGACAGACAAACAGATAGATATAGATAGATAAATAGATAGGTAGGTAGATATGTAGGTAGGTAGGTAAGAAGATAAAGAGGGGGCGGAGGAATGAAGTGATAGTGACGGAGGCAGAGAGAGAAAGAGTATGTATGCGCGTGTGTATGTAACTGTAAATAAATGAATGGCTGTCCAGGCGACAGTATGTGTTTGCGTATTATACTGGTGTGCAATTTTGCGTGTCTTTTTGTATAATATCTACGTCAACCACGTCCCACCAGTTTCATACTGTGGCACGTGTTAGCATCTTATTCAACCGAATTCATGAGAAAAAATGGCTGATTAATACAACCACGATGTGTTCATTAATTTTTACTTCTCTGACCCTTCACGTAGCCTACACGGTACTCCAAGCCAAGGTCATGTGCCGGGCAGTTGCTAGTAGGGACGTTTTCACAAAAAATGTTCTGGGACATAATATTATGATGAGATGACTGTATTAGAACCACTTCCCTTCTTGATTAGAATTTTTCTTGGAGGGTGAAAATTATGAGGGATTGTCGATGTTATGCGAGGCTGACCATATATTTTACAATTTCTACACGCCTTTTTCTTTTCACGTGGGTGTAGAAATATCGACTGTATGGACTAATGTAGTTCCGCCCTTAGCCTCTTTTGCAAGCGAATTCGAAAAGTGAAGTCGTGTGTCTTGCAGTTTCGCATGAATAACTAAATTAGTTTAAAATGTTACGCACTTACGTATATGCCACAGGCGAGGCAGTGTGATAAGATGCTAGCTTCCCAACCTCATACTTCCCGGTTCAGTCCTACTAAGGTCTTGAGCCAAACAAAGCTTCGTAAGTAGATTTCGTAAATGGAAACTGGAAGAAGCCCATCGTATATATATATATATATATATATATATATATATATAT
>NC_068995.1:48689969-48691657 GCF_001194135.2 Octopus bimaculoides | reverse complement strand
TCTATCTATCTATCTATCTATCTATCTATCTATCTATCTATCTCTTTCTCTCTCTATATATGCAAGTGTGTGTGTTCGAGTGTGTGTGCGTATACATGCATATATGCATGTGTGTGCGTGTGTGTGTGTGTGTAGTTGAAATTTACAGTAAAACAAAAGACGAAGACAGGTGTATAAACAACAAGCACGTGTATTAGTTGGACGCTCGGGAAAGCGAAGAAGTCTTTTACGTTTCGAGCCCTTACGCTCTTCAATAGAAAGGAACACGAGGAAATATTATGTATAGCCTTATCTACTTCGAGTTTCAGCTGTCCCAAAAAGAAAAAGGAATTAATTCACGTTCTTTCGGAGTTTATGAATTCTTATGTCGTCACCATATGTGTGTGTGTGTGTGTGTGTGTGTGTGTGTGTGTGTGTGTGTGTGTGTGTGTGTGTGTGTGTGTGTGTGTGTGTTCGTTTGTTTTTGTGTGTTTGTGTATGTTTATGTTTGCGTATATGTGTCTCTGTGTTTATGTTACCAAACAATTTAAGCAGAAAAAAAGACATCTTATTTTTTTTTTTATAAAACTTAGCTTGAGGCCAAACTAAACCTTGCCACGGGCAAGATCCAGCCCACGGGCCATATGTGTAATATCCTTGATGTATACGACCATATCTATCTTTTTATATTTTCGTATCACCTCTCATTTAACAGTATGTCGAAGATGCTAAATACTTGTTAATGCGATGTCTGATTTTGTTATGTTCTTACTTTGTTTAGCTTCCTCGTAATAATAATTTGAAAGCAACATTTAATCCACCATCAAATATAGAACCTAATTTCGTAAAAGCAGTTTAAATATTGTTGTTATTGTCTCAGAATTAGCTCATATTTGGAGCGGCTTTCTATTCGCTCACTTCATTAAACTTTATATTCTAAGACAGAATTTGCCTCAAGTGAAATATTCCTTATTGTTTACTGCTCATTGGTTTAGACAGATAAACACACAGACAGACTGAAGAACACTGAAAAACGGACAGACATGTTTTCAATGTGTGTAGACAGTTCTTGGATTTTCATAAAGACAGTTGCAAATAGTTCTTTATAATTATCATTTTTGATAGTCTGGCAAGTGTGCCTATGCGAGAGCTACATCGTATGGTGTAATATAATTCAATATATTATCTAATATAATAAAATATAATATAATGTGATATAATATAAAATAATATGACATAATGCAATATAATATGATTTACAATGTTATTTGGAAAGGGAGAAGAGGAAACGTGTCCAGAAAATTATAAATGTTTCTAAATCGATTTTTATATAAGATTACGAATTTCAGAGAAAAATTATATCGGATTAAATCGCTCCCTCGTATATCACTGGTATCTATTTTATCTCAAGCGTAGATCCATGGACAGCTTACTACTACTACTACTACTACTACTACTACTACTACTACTATTCTGTTGTATTAGTACAAGGGATATAGTTCATTTCATTGAGCCTTGTGTATAAGTGGTACTTATATGTAAGTGCACACACACACACACACACACACATGCACTCGCGCGCGCACACATACATAGATGTACAAGTAAGATATATATACTAATTTTGAATATGCCTATAAAAGCTCCTATCTTATGCCGGCTATAACAGTTTTTCGCGGTTATGTATGAATGTATTTGTGTATATATAT